>NC_045161.1:25557250-25604750 GCF_900700415.2 Clupea harengus
TACTTAATAGGCTAATTGATACAATATCTCCTCGTTTGAGTGTGGTTGTTTGAGTACAATGGGAGTGTATGATCGTTATTGTCTATAAAGCAGTGTTTCTCAAACTTTGTCAGACCAAGGACCACTTAGCCAATATAAAAAAATTCGGGGACCATTTAACTAAATATCCCCGGAAACAACATGCCTCCTACCCAAGACCTGGCGCCAGACAATTGTTAGCGCACACCTGATTTTTGCGGGTGGGCTCTCCTTTTGTACGTACCAGTAGGCTAGTTATAGATATGACAATGCACAAGGCAAAGCATCTGGAACCCTGCTCCATGCGTGACTTGGTTATGTTACAAACTATAGTTCGCTCACAGCCTCATACTCCCATCACACACTCAGACAGACATCACAAAACACAACGATGCGCATACTGACCGCAGTATTTCACTACCAACAGTAGGCTAGCCCACTGGCATTAATACAGCCATCCTAGTAGTCAACTTTTCATAATTAAGAGCTGTCATTATCCAACGTCACACAACACAGAATATAGCCTAGTTATCATCTTGCTGTCTCAGCGGGAGAAAAACACAGTGTTTTGAATGCAACTCCGCGGCGAGATAATGCCCAATGAGGCTGAACCACTTTCTCCTTGTCTATGTTAGAGGCTTTCTCATTTAATTTTCTTTTCATAGTTCCTGTCTTAAGCCGCCAATCCATGACCTTGTTAATAGATTAGGCAACTCTTTATTAGATTAGGCTACTACTGGCTGTGTTCTCTTCGTTCTGAGTTGTATGTTAGAAATGTCGCAATAATTTACTTGTGGCCGTCGCGGACCACACTTCATCATATTTGATAGAATGAAGAACAAATTAGTTGTGAATACTATCACCGAGTTTGAAAGGTATTTGGTCAGGTAACAGCCGATTGACAGCTGATTTGCTTTCTGATTTGACAGTACTGCTGTGTGTTTTAAGCAAATAAAATGTGGACTGTTTACAAGCGGGCACCTGCTATCGTTGATTATACAGTAAATACGTTGTGAAATGAAACAAAGACACATCACAGTTAAAGATGTATTAGTATTGATTGATTCACATCGATATGAATGGATGACATGACTAACAAGTGGTGGGAAATTAATATGAAAGTATTTGTTCGGTGAATTAGCCCGTTCTGTCCAAACAGTCGCAGTCAACGTTTTTGTCAACACAGTGGCACCACTTAAGTATCGTAATTTGAACGTCCTTATACGTTTTTAAGGAGGGGTTGTAAAGGTACTCATATCTTCGGACCTCTTCTGTTATGTTTGTTCATAGTCAACAAGAATAAGCTTGTGAGACAGTCTGCAGGATATTCATAAATCAACGTGTCATTAGTATGAACAGTTGATACAACTTATCGTCTCTTTCGTCTTCCGGGTCACGACCTGGCAGGGAGGGAGGGAGGAGGGCGGCGGGATCTCAAGCATGCGCAAAGACGCAAAGTCCAGTTCCTTATCCAATTCACCGTTACATGCCGCAATAGTCGAACTATCAACTGGAGCGGATCGAGTTATCCAGGGGTGTTAGTCCGACTATGTGCGGTCCGACTACGATCCGACTAAGGTGTTTACATGAAACGGATAATGCGATTTTAGTCCGACTAAGCCAGTTATTCGAATCCATGTAACCACGGTCAGTGACTCACTTATGTTTACTTTTCTCTGCTACTGCTATGAGTTTGTAACTCGCTGCGATACCCTTGGACTGAGGCTGGCTCACACACAGCAACTTTAGCGTGACTTGGGGGGCTCTTTCTAACCCACAACTGTATTTATTAAAAAGAAGCGTTGTTATCATCATGGCATGTTCTTACTGTAATGGAATCATTTTCATCTGTCGACTGTCGACTCCTCGTGCTCCCACGACTCACTCGTCCCTCTTTGTTGAGTTCCGCACTCACAGACCTCCAACATCTCTGTCGACTGTCGACTCCTTGTGCTCTAACCGACTCACTCATCCCTCTTAGTTGAGTTCCGCACTCACAGACCTCCAAACCTTGGCTATGTCTGAACTGGCCAGAGTGAGAGATAAAGAGGACACCTCTCTGGTCCACTCTCTCTTGTTTGTTGTATTTCCTCATGTAAACATGGACACATTTAGTGCTCTTTATGTAGTATGTACACAAAAGAAAAGTGGCAGCTGACTAAAGATGGTGTTTGGAAAGGCATGCTACTTGCTAGAGGACTTTCAAATAACAAACAATATGTGAAATTCATGAAGGTGTTTTCTCTGACTAAGACACATTGAAGGCATTGTATTTTTTTTTCTCCAGCGCCTCTAACTACAAGCTTAGAGAGACAAAGTTAGTGCTACCATGGGAGCTCCATACAGTATTACATACAAGGAAGGCAGTGGGGTGTCCTTGATGTTTTCTCAAACAGGTTTGTGTTTGTTAGCATCAATTCATGTTTTCCATGTCAGTGTGCCAAAGAATACCCGTCTTAGAAAGTCGTCATGCAATAGGAGGCATCAGAAACAGTAGTCGTGATTTTATATTCCCCCCATAACAGGCACAAGGCTTATTCTATTATGTCAAAACAAGAATACAACTTTGTGCGATTTAAAAAACATGATGTTTTAGCCAGCTTTTGACAGTGCAAGGTTTTCATCTAATATCAATGGGGGGGGGGGGGGGGTGGACATTATGTGTTTCTCCTCCTAAGGACTTACCTTTGTTTTTGATTTGGATTGAGGCCTTCATCAGACTTCTCTTCTTTATTCATGCAGAAGGCTTGCCTTTGTAATCTTTTCTCTTTGTTATCACTACATTTTCAATGGCAGTGCATTTTTAGTAGTTCATTGCTGTGGTTATGAAACAATGTATTGGCTACTGGTGATGTAATGTCTTTGTACAAGTCTTTGTTTCAAAAGCCTTACAGGTTTTTTTCACACTCACAAGTGCTTGAAGCTTTGAGCAAGTTACAGTGTTTGAATAACGTCATGCAGGACATAATCTCATTGTGCTGTATGGTTCAGTGTGTTGGATAAGTTTTGATATAGGCGTTTAAAAAAAAAAAAAAAGATAAGATATTCCAGAAAGGAGAATAACTGGGAATGTATGCTGTTTGGTTGCTGTGCAACACATGTGACCTCTCCACCTCAAGCTTAGCCATCCTACTCTTTAATGCAGAGTTCACCAAATCCCCAAATCAACCAATCACGACGATTCTTACTATGCTGTTTAGTTGTTTTTGTATTTCATGTAATCTTACCAGGAACAGAATGCACATGTTCCTCCCCCTTAAACCAGTGTGGTTTGATGAGACTGGTTGTAGAACTTTCTCAAGAAGGTAAGAGAAGATAACACAGACCAGTATTTTCTCACAATCTCTTTAGATGTTGAGCTGGCCCATTGTTGACGGAGAAAGGCTTTTTCATTTTGGGTGTGTATTACACAGTACTTGACATTTCTACTTTATTGTATGCGGCTGTCAAACTGAAGAGGATTGCAGAGGAAAAGTAGTTCTAACCTTCCTTTGCCATCCAAAGAACGGAAAAAAAGACTTAATAACAAAAGGATATAACTGGCTGTTTTTTTTCCCCCGTCCTGTTGAGTATCCGTTTTGAGTGAGTGTTCTTGAACGTCTTGAAAGAGTTGGTTAAAATCTCCTTCCTTTGATTTAAAGCGTGCTAAAAAATATATGTATTTTAGTCATTCACAATATGGATACATGACAGACATGTATATTATGCACACCTGAATAAAGCTATCTGAGTCATCCTCTCTTCAGTAGGTCTATGAATACGTGTGCAAGTCTTGACAAGGTTAGGCCTTAATTGACTAAATAGTAAAGTAACCGTTTACAGTTTACAACAGTTTAAGAGAGAGCAGCATCCTTAGAGAAGGTATAGCCTTCTAATTTCAAATAAGTTGGCTGGAGTCAAGTGTTCTGTTAAGACTCATCCGATCTCGAGGGCCCCCACTTTTTGTACACTCTGACTTTGAGGCTTTGAGGAAGCGTTGTTTACCTGCTTCCCTGTATTGTTGTCTGTTGTGTAAGCAGCTTAATTGCAATTTTGAGGATGTGGGAGGCGGCTCACTTGAGGCCCAGTTGTAGCCATCTGTTTGGGGGTGGTTTTTAATTGGTCCTGGGACCACTTCCCCTACCAACGGGTAGCGAGAGCCTTCTGACTTCATGGTGCTGAACAGAAAGACCATCGTTGAGTCTTCCACTGCTAAGCTGTGCTAGGCACCACATTATGGCTGCTACAGTACGGCAGCGTGTACTTTTAATTTTTTTTAAAGATTTGTTTTTGGGCTTTTTGCCTTTAATCGATAAGACAGTGCAGGGTTGGACAGGAAATGAGATGGAGAGAAGAGGTGGGGTGGGGAAGGGGATCAGGAAATGACAGCGGGTCGGATTCGAACCTGTGTCCCCGTGGGCGTTCAAACCCATATATGGTCGGGGCTACTGCTTGCACCACAGTGCCCCCCATGTACGGTATTTTTATGGTTCATTTCGTTTTCTTTTCTAAGTTAGCAACAGATAACATATGGTGTTGATCTTATAAATCATCGTCAGCTGTCACTATATCAATTTACTTGAAAATGTGCTTGAAGAAATCACACACTGACATTCCCATACACAAAATATGCAAACACACATGGAGTTTGCCGGTGTTTGGAGTAAATATGTTTTTCTATTAGACTTGATGTTCGGCAACATCGCAATTTATGCAGGAGCTGTGAGCTTCTGCACATTCCCATGCATTAGTCACCCTCAAAAATATTTTGACCCCGCATCTGAAAGTGAATTATTCTCAACTCTGATACTGGGTGCAGAGCAGCCATTCTGAATGATGATTTCATTTCTCTCTCCCTCTCTCTCTCTCTCTCTCTCTCTCTCTCTCTTTTGAGGAGGGGGGGGGGCACACAGCGGTGGCCTGTGCAGATGTTCCTCCTCCTCCTCCTCCTCCTCCTCCTCCTCCTGTACTGAAATGAAATGAGTGACCCAATTAGCCTGAGTGTTCTTGCGGGGTAAGGATCTTCCCTCCAATCTCCTGCTGCGGCTCAGAGACATATGGAGGAGCCTGTGGACAGCTGTGTTTGTTCAGCGCTAGAATGAAAGTGACCTCGGCAAGCGTGGCCTCAGCCAAAGAGCCCAGCACCATGTTACATAAATAGAACGAAGGCCTAGTGTCTGGTGCGAACACCATAAAGCATGTGATAGGCACATAAAAGAAACATACCACGTGCCGAACATGGAGGGAATCATGACCGATTCTGCCATGAATTTCAGGGCAGCATTACATGAAGGACGGCTTCCCGTCGGATCGTATGTCATACTGTCTTGAGCATCATGACACGGGTGTAAGGAGCACGTTTCCTCCACATGCCACTGAGCTCATCCCAGATAGCAGTTCACCATGGGACAGATCTGGCGCAGACCTTAATCAGACCTGCCACATCTGAGCCAGAATTGTACCAGAGTCAGCTGCTAAAGAGAACCAGTAACAACCTCTCGAGAGCGGGGTGCTGCCGGACCTCTGATTAGGCTCCTTTTGTGTGTTTTACCCGCTGGTGTGGGCGCTGTGGGGCTCCTGGCTTCGTAGTCGAGGCCCGTGTTCCGACAGCCGTGTTCCGAGGGACCCACCCGAAGAGGACTGAAGAGCCAGCCATATTTCTTCTCATTTAAGCGGGGAGATATTCACCTTGCGTGGCGTGTTGGAAATCAAATGGGGAAAAAGTCAGACAGACTTCATCTCTTCTAGGTAACATAATCATCCTCTCAGATAAGATGGAAAGAGTGTTAAAATGAAAGGAAAATGAGGGGGAAAAAAGGAAGTGAAATGAAATAAAATGAAATGAATGAATGATTAAGTGGTGTCACAGTGATTCTGATTACGATGTAATCTACACATTTATCCTGCTGTCTAATAAGGCAGTTCAGTCTGTACATTGCAACCCTCAGGGCCATAGACAAGGTTATATGCAGGGCTGTAACCAGGGTTTGAAAATGAGTGAGGTCTGTGTGTGTGTGTGTGTGTGTGTGTGTGTGTGTGTGTGTGTGTGTGTGTGTGTGTGTGTGTGTGTGTGTGTGTGTGTGTGTGTGTGTGTGTGTGTGTGTAAGCTATATGAGTCATACCCAGTCCTTGAGTATTGTGTCTGGATATGTTGACATTGTCACAATATGACATTTTCTCTTTCTCTGTGCTATTTGTTTTCTGTGGGTCTGGACATTGTTTAATTAGACCTTATTCTCAATGTGCTGATAGTTTAGGCCTACTGTAAGGTAGGTTTAGAGAAGGAATGCAGGGCTATGTATTATTATTATTATTATTTATTTATTTATTTATTTAAATTTTGTATTATTATTTAACAAAACTTAATAGTTCTCATATTAATAAGCATTGCTGCATTCATTCGGACTGGTAATAAGGGCATCATCTAGCATCCACATACAGTCTTAGAGTATAAAAACATGATCATTTTTAAGGTATAATCTTTTAGCTAACTAGAATATCAAAATAAGCTTGCTTGAGCCAAACACTATTGCAGGCTTACCTTACTAAATAAAACAGGGCCCTCTTACATTTACTGATTTGGTTTTGAACTGTTTCATACTGCAGAGACTTCGTATTCTTCATACCTTGCAGGTTGTTTTTTTTTCACCAATAATGTTGTGTGAAACATTATGAATGCCACAGCCTGTCCTGCATTGTGATCACAGGGTTTGCATATGTAACACAAACCATGGCCTACTGCAGCCTGTGCTCCAGGAGGTGCTGTGTGTCTCCCGTTTCTCCCGTTCCTCCCGTTCCTCACAGGTCATGTCAAGTCAAGTCGTTGCTTTTGTCTTACCGAATGCGGTATGCTGCCAGTCTATGGGTGACCCACCTGCTGCCTAGGTGCCTCCCAGGTTTGAACTGCTGTCAGTTTAAGTTCCAACGATACTACGAAGTATTGGGAGGGAGAGGCTACACACCCGCGCCGTCTCTCAATTAACACACGCATCAGACACTAAACAGCGAAATAAGAAATAAGATAAAGCTCACATGCAGATGCTCAGGTATTTCTTTTATCTGAAAAAATGGCAGAGGTCCCGGTGGTACTTCGGTGACCTCATAGCGGGTTACGGCCATAATCGTGTGGCATCGTGACTGGGTCTAAACAACCGTTTCTGGATGGAGCTTGTTTGCCAGAACTCAGACAATCACCCCCATCTGTCTCTCACCTGGGGGAACACAAAACCTTATCACCATGGAGATACTCCACCTGTTTACTGAGCCCTACCAGCCCTCAACGAGCCACACTCCCGTCCACCAAATGACATGCTGCACCAAATGACAGCTGTAAACCGGCGCTTCATTTTTTTCTCTATTTCCTTTCTCGTCCATAACCTTGTCCAAAAAATAAAAGGCCTAATTAGTTTCCCGTCACGCATTAGTTAGAAGAAGAATAAATTCCAACGTCATCATTACCAGACTGGAATATGAAACTGGAGATGCACAACATGCACTTTACAATTTCTGCCAGACGCCATGACCAGGGGGAACTGAATATGGCATAGCAACCAGCGTAGATGTTCATGTCCCTTGTACTCAGCATGCACATTGTACGGCAATGTATTGTGAATGCTGAGTATGTGCCTTACTGACAGATTGACTTGGACCTCATCATCTTCCTCATCATCTTCCTCATCTCCTCGTGATGGCAGCGATGGATCCTTCCCTCCCCTCACCGCATCAGGACACACATTCCCTCATGCTTGTCCCCAGGTTGCTATGGTAGCAGTGATGTAGCAAGGGATGTAGCCATGTGCTGGACTGTGGGAATGACTCTCTCTCTCTCTCTATATATATATATATATATATATAGAGAGAGAGAGAGAGACCCCCCCCTTTCTCTACACACACACACACCCCCCCCCACACACACACACACACCCACACACACACACACATTCACCCCGGCTGTGCGGGAGCCAGGGAGTCCATGCTCAGAGCTGAATGTTATCAGTAATCTGAAATGACCTTGTGTCACATCCGTGGTCCGAGCTCCTCTCAAGATGTGCTGTCCTCAATCTCCCTTGCATGGCATTGCTATCGTTTTTATCTCGGGAACAACGCTGTGTGCCGACTGGAACAGGCTTTGGAAAATCATGCTTTATTGAATCACGGCAGCGAAGCGCTGCTGGTCGTTAAAACAAATAAATAATAATAAATCAAATAAGTCATCAGATACAAAGGCAAGCTCATGCACGTGATTGTCCCCCCAGTGTGGCACTTTGGATAAATCACTCAACTCGCCGATGGACTGTGTCTTAAAAATGGCGCACGGCTGAGAGCATGTGTAAAATTGTGCATTCACAGAACATCTTGTTTGATTCAAGCAATTAATTTCCAATTCCGCTAATTGCAGTTAATTTAAAGTGTCCCTGGGTGCATTTCAGCTGTAGTCAACCAAGACCAATGTTAGCTTGAGATTAATCATTTTGGCAGTCAGCAATGGGGTTTAGAAAACAGACAACCTCCCTCACACACACCCGAAAACAAACAAACTAAAAGAAAGAAAGACAGGTAATGCCATTTTGTGTTCATTGCTCACAGTATCCCACTGACACTGCTGCTGAAACGGCACACAGTTGTTTCCCTCCTGTCCTTACTATTTCTCAGTCTCCTTGAAATGTCTCTCTCTCTTTCTCTCTCTCTCTATCTCTCTCTCTATCTCTCTCTCTCTCTCCCTCTCTCTCCCTCCCCTTGAAATGTCTCTCCCTCTCTCTCTCTCTCTTTCTCTCTCTCTCTCTCTATCTCTCTCTCTCTCTCTCTCTTTCCCCACCCCACAACAACAAAGTGTCATCCATTCCACCAACATCAAATTACAGGCCTCGCACACAGGGGCAACTTCCAGAGTCCAGGATTACTACAAGCAAGGAGCAGCATGAGAAGCTCACCATCTTGGTTGTGAAGGAATGAGGTGTCCTCTGCATGTCCTGGTGGTGCTACCACCTCAGGGATTGCCTTCTCTCTCTCTCTCTCTCTCTCTCTCTCTCTCTCCTCTCCCTGACAGTGTCCTTTCCTCCATTTTTCATCGTGGTCATCCATTTCTATCAGCACACGTTTGGGTTACACTGCAGTGATTCATGGGAATGTAAGAATGTCACAGCCCAGCAAGACCACATCGCTCCTTCCCCTGCAGAAGTGGTATTTAATCGATGTGCTTAATTATGCCAGTATTCATACGGCCTTTACCATCCCTCCACCTGCTGGGTTACGTAATTGGGCGAAGGCCTCTGCCAAGCGCGCTTTGGCCCTGGTCCTCGACTGGGCTAATCTGCCATCGCAGGGGTGTTAAAAAAACAATGTACTGAAAGGCATGTCCACAAAGCAAAGACAGTAAAAGACACACAATCAAATCCATTCAGTGATAAATCTCCCTTCACAGCATGAGGTGAAGACAAGCACGGCACAAGCCCGTCACAAAGAAATGTAAAATATGATATAAAATAAAATTAATAAATATCAGGCGGCCGGGCAAAGCCTGACATCCACAGCTCCCTTAATGCCACTTATTCTTGTTTATGCCGTGACAGGTGCTGAATGATTGAAAGAGGAACTGCAGTCCAGACATTGCCTGATTATACTGTTATATGAGACATTGCCTGCTTATACTATTATATGTCCCTGGTTATGGAGCATGAGGGTGGTGTCTGGCTGTTTGAATTCATATTTTTTGATAGGTCAATATTTCTTTTTCTTTCAATCTCATTTTTTCCTCATTTTTTCCCCATACTCTTGTATACATGATTTTCAGATTCAGGTGCAGAGGTGAGGAACACGACATCGACTGAGAAACCAACACACCCCGCCACAAAAAAAAAAAACATTACAGTGAATACGGTGGAGATTTTTTGCAGAGCTACAAAACATGTGTCCTTGCCATTTGTGCCAGGCAGTGTGTGTTTGTCAGGGCGCATGTTCCCCGACACGAGGCCGTGGCTACCGCGGTGACTGATGCTAACGCGTGTTTATTTGACCAGCAGGGCCTGTGAGTGTGTCATCACCAAAGCCTCATTCTGAGCGCGTAATGAAACTATAAATCACAATATCGATGTGCCTCTCTCTGACACACAATGCTGCTGTGCTCGCTGTTTTTTTCACCACCTCAAACTAATGCATCATATTAGTTCCTGGCTGTCTGTTGAGAGGAGTGCAGCTGAGAGCATGTTCCCCCTCTCAAATGTGCGTGTCTGTGGGGGAGAGGGACTGAAAGATGCTGCCTCTCCACAGACGCCTCAGAAATTCATTTTTTTACATAGCAAAGCGGATCAAATTCGGAGATATTGATGGAAATATCCGAGCGGCCGTGTACGCCGGGGTTACATACACACACACACGCACGCTTCTCGGCGCTCGCCTTCCACACACCTTTTGTCTGCTCGGGTTAGTGAAATCGTCCAAGGCTATAAAGCTCGGGTTTCCTGCATTGCACGGTGGAAGAAAAAGGCCAAACCCCTTCGTCGAGTCTCCGTTTCGCTAGTGTCACGCCTCCGCCCTCCTCTCACTCCGGGGCATGTCCCGGACGGGAAAAAGGGATTTGGGGGAATCTCGGGGGCCAGCTCTCTCCCTTTGTAGCTCTCTAATCTCTCCTCCAGTGTGTTTGTGTCGGCGGGCCAGTGGAGTTCCTATAGGGCTTCTGCTGGAGCAAGCGGGGGGAATCCAATCTTGCAGCTCGAAAGGGAAGCCAGGCCCTTTCATCTGGTGGCTCTGTTTGTGTCTGTGTGTGTGTGTGTGTGGGTGTGGGTGAGTGGGTGTGTGGGGGTGTGTGTTTGTGTGTGTGTGTGTGTGTTTGTGTACCTGTCTCAGATTGTCCTATGGGCCTGGGCGACTGCCCACTGAGTCTCGCCTGATACCCTGCACTTCAAGGCCCTCCCTTTTTTGTATCTTCCAACTCCCCCCCCCCTAAACACACACACAGACACACACACAGACACACACACAAACACACACACACACTCACAGACGCACTCACACTCACACTCACACCATGCGCTGTTTGTTCTTTAGTTCATACAGTTCCTTCACAGGCGATCACAGCGAGTCTCAGGTTCACACGCGGGTTCTGTGATACACGGACCGCGCACTGAGAGCTCTTCATATGCTTCCCAGAGTAAACCTCTTCAGCCCGCTGGATAAGAGAGCGCACCCTGGCCTGCGCCGCACTCACAACCCACCTCCCGGAAAAAAATGATCATTAGGGGATTTATTTTTTGGACTGCGGCTTTGCCAAGACGGAAGAGCTGGAATGACAAACACACTCGGGCCGTCTCCTACGCACTCCCCACTCAGATCAAATTGGTCATGCGGAGAGACATAATTATTTTACCACTTCTGCGTGCTACATGGAGAAAGGGAAAGGGCTGAACATACAAATAGCCTGGTTCATTAAACTGCTGTGCTACAAACATCTGGAGGCACTAGAGAAGCAGGCCGAAAGAGGTGCATGAAAATTGTGTGATGTACTTTTTCATAGCGATCCGTGCTGTACGACTACACTAATGTCAAAATGTTCCGTTAAAAAATGCAAATGACATGGAAATGATCTTTCCTCCTTGGTTCTTGTATGAAGTGAAAACTTTATTTTGACTTAATTTTTCTCTTCACATCACTGCCTGGTTCCAATGGATGTTGGTGTCCTTTTAATCATCAATAGATAGAGTTCCTTCTCTCAGAAAACAGTAATCATTTCCAATGTGTGATAATTACATGTGCAAGTTTGACATTTCCCGTAGAAGAAAACGCGGTACTGGAGCCAAACACTTGAATATAAAAAAGGACTTGGTTGTCAGATACAATCATATGTGTGATAGTGAGACACACAATTCTGACCTTCAAATTAATGCTGTAAACTTCTCTTTATATTTCTATATTATATATTTCAAAATGACTCAGTAATAACACTTCACAACGCAGTAATAACACTCCTGTTGTGTCTGTCACTAGCCAGTTCTGCATTGTTGTTGTATCCTGCTGCTCAGTATCTATGGTTGGGCAGTTGTTATATTGGTTAGGTTAGGTTGCTGGGTGTGAGTATGTGATTGCATGTGAGTATGTGATTGCATGCAGGGGCGGAGATCCCATTTCATTGTAGGGGGGGACAATACATGGTCAAATTTCAGAGTGTAATTCCGGGGGGGGGGGGGACATGAAAAAATTGCTTTCACAAGAGCTAGCATAAACTGCTAAATACCGAATTCTCTTATCACATTTACAAACAGAAATTCGAAGTCATTTTAGAATTATCTAAACAGCATTAAATGTACTAACACGAAATATCTATTCACAGACAAATAATGTCCAAAGTTCAAGAGAACTTGATGCTCAAAATAAGTTATAAAACAGCTCAACAGGGAATCGAACTAGCAACCTTTTGATTACAATACAACTTCTCTACCTCCTATGCCACTGTCACTCTATATTACAATACCAGCATAGTTGATGGACCCCAGAAAAAGATGACATTAATTTAACTTCAGATAACTTAACAAATCTGGAGAGGCACTGAGATGTAGACCTACGTTTATTAACTAGCATGAACCTGCCCTGACAGGACAGTGTCCTAGACTGTCTAGCTAGCTATCTTAACTGTGTTAATTACCGGCATGCGTGTGTTATCGGCAAACGTTCACGTTGTCATGCCAATCCATTAATAAACTTATGTATACTTGTGCATATCGATTGGAACTTCGTAAATGGAGTTTAGAAAAAAACTTCTTCTGTACATGTTCTTACTGCGTTCGAGAATGAGGTAAATCTCTTTACATATCGTGTATCATAGCGGCAGCGACAGGGGACAGAGGAGGAAACAGTCTGACAATCTGACCGTGTAGGCTACTGGGCTGATTAACTGAAACACGGAGCCGGTAGCCCTGCCTGTTGGAAACAGCATGTGAACCAAACCACTTTGAGGAATAGGGGGAACATGATTTTTCAACACTTAAAAAACACATTTTTTTTACGTCTATAATTAGCACCGCTTGTGTTGTCGTATTTTTTTTTTTTTTAGTTTTCAATGATTGTTGGGGGGGACAACTTTATGGTAGGGGGGGACACGTCCCCCCCGGGATCTCCGCCTATGATTGCATGTGACAGTGAGATGATTGGCCAATGTGGGAAGTCCTCAACCAATAGCACAAGGAACATCTTGTCCTGTGTATAACTGAAAAAATAAAATATGTTTCTCACTTCTCACAGCACACACACTACCCTTGAGAAGAAAACACCTGAGGATCATTCATAAACAATCTATGGCCAAGATGTAGAAGTACTTAACGAGACTCATAGGAGCGTAGGAGCCGTGCGTCGGATTCGGACTCCGTGGTCTTTCTGTGAGAGTGAAAACGTGTCGTCTTTGTAGTCTAATATTCCTTTGGAGCAGGCTATTGAAATCTGGTGACGTAATGTAGGAAAACAAAGGCACCATTGTCTTTGAAACAACAGGCCATTATGCAAAAGCATTATCTTCTTTTGAGTCAAGATGTTTTGCAGGAGTAGAGTGATTCGATTTGTTTGCCAGTGCTGCTGCGTTTGGGATTATTGTTTTCACCGTTATACTGTAACACCAACACAGAACCAAACACATCGGTTTGTCTTTATTCGTTCAGTAATAAGGTAGTTTAAAACAAAGATTAGAACATGTCTTCCTTAAGGTGTGCAATAGGAAAGTGATGTTTCACTTTTCTTAAAACATCAACGAATGAAATTCATGATCCTGAAACTAAACCTGAATGGATTATTTCAGTTTTTCTTTGTGAAATGTTATGCCAGAATAAAAACATGCTATAGAACCTATAGAACCCATGTGTGTTAATGAGATGAACAATATTAACATTTCCTTATCATACAGCTCTTCAGAATGCTGCAGAATGTTCCATTGATTTGAATGGGCCATCTGAGGCTAATGACCACCACAAATGAATATTGACAGCTATCATTGGCCACGGGTTTGGTGCTTTTGATTCACATCTTTCATATCATTCTGCAAGTGGTCTGTTCACTTATTGTTACAGAAATTCCTTGTCATTTGAAGACAGCAGGCAATACATTGCTTCGCAACACCTCAAACTTTAAGTTTCTATCTGTGTGAAGGATTATGTTTCTTAGTGAAACTTTCCCATCAAACAGAAATGAAATCATTACAAAGAAATGTTTGGAGAAATGTATTTTATCATTTTGGCAGCTGGGGGATAATGTATAGTCCCATGGTAATTCTTGAAAATAAAACACTTCTGCTATGTGTCGGGGTCCTGTTCGTCCTGTCAGGATTTATTTTTTAAGAATGACCGGTGGACTATACATTATCCCTTACTTATCACATTCTTGAAACTGCACTAGAACAGATTAGACCGACAGCATTTCCACGTAACCCCCTACCCTTAGCCGCTAGGCTAATTGCAGCTACATAGAATTGGCTGGTTCTTTGAGACTGTAACATGCAGGTCTGATGTAAACCACAATTAGTAGCTGAGGGTATGAATAGGGCAAAAAGAGAATCTACTGCATTCAGGCCAAAACACAGAGCCACAGCTAGTTGGTGCAGTGGCTCTCAAACAATCACATTTCAAGCACTTTCAAATTCAAAGCGACTGGGAAGGGACCAGTATCCCACAGAGGGAAGAACAGGCTTCCCATTAATTAAGTCTGCTGCCCAGTTCGGCCCCCATCTCCCGAGTTTTGCCAATCTGGCTCTCTCTCTCCTGCCTCGCCCCCCTCTCTCTTCCTCTCTCTCTCTCTCTCACCCTCTCTCTCCCCCCCTCCCCTCTCTCTCTTTCTCTCTCTCTCTCTCTCTCTCTCTCTCCCTCTTCCTCTCTGTCCCGCCTCCCCCCTCTCTCCCTCTTCCTCCCTCTCTCTCTCTCACCCTCTCTCTTTCCCTCTCTCTCTCTCCTGCCCCCCCTCTCTCTTCCTCTCCCTCTCTCTCTCTTCCTCTCCCTCCCTCACTCTTCCTCTCTCTCTCTCCCTCTCTCTCTCTCTTCGTCATCTCTTCTCCAAACACAAATCCCTGCTCCCTGTGGCAGTAAGAATTAGCCATGTTTAGTTGATTACACAGGTCTCCATTGTGCTCCGTCCTCGTTGCGTGACGTGCCGTAGAGAAGGGCGATGGAAATGCTAATTCACAGACACTCTCTCGGAGAAGAGGGAATTTTTTTTTTATTTTGCTTGCTTGGCGGTCTGGCGTGCCAACACATTTTGGCTCTGCAGTGCATGAACTCCAGGAGCAGAGACAGAGGCAAGAACCTGTGCTCACCTGCTAATCTATCACATTAGGGCCGCTTAGAGGAAAACAAGGGACCAGCCCAGGGGGATGTTTACTATCCAGCATCAACAGACCTTTGCACCGCATACTAGATAAGGGAGATCTCTCTTTAAAACACACACACACACACACACATGGTGAATTTACTTCTGGATGTCTTTTTTGAGGAATGTATACCTTTCTACCTTTAGAAATTTAGAATCTGCCATGGACAGGAATGTCAATTATTTCCCCGGAAGCTTTAAAGCTATGATTAAAATGTGTATGTGCTTTAATTCAGTGATGGAACTTTTATGCTTCAAGGTTAGGAACCAGTTTAATTTGAAATCACAATTAATGTGCTTTGAGGATACTGGACATTTTTCAATGCTGACTTGCAATTCTAAGGGCAGCAAGTATGGTCGTCTTTTACTAAAGAGGTTATGCACAAGAAGACCTCATTTGAGGCTTGCATTAAGGAACAATGGAGGCAGATATAAGGCTCTCTTAAAGCACCTCATCTCCTTCAGGGCGGCTGCCCCTGAAAGACACAGACAGTTATCGCTGGATGAAAATGTAAAATGAAATACCTAATCGGTCTGAGATACTATCGTTTTTTTTTGTGTTTTCATAATAAATAATGACATTTACAAAGATGACTCATATGGAAGCCATAAACCCTGAAATCCAAATATTATGTATTTGTATCGTCTACACTGGAATGAAATCCTTTGGCAATAATGACAAATGGCTCTTTTATCTGACACGTGTTTAAATTGGGTATATATCTATTCAGTTCTCCACTGATAATACCTCTGTATACCTCATTCAGTGTTCGCTAAGCTAAGCAAACTCACTTTATCTTGCATTCGTCTGGAAACTGGCAAGTCACGGCGAAAAAGTCAACATTGTCTACTGCTGCTATGTCATATATTAACATCACTTGATAAGGCCATGGCCATGTCAAAAGGTTCTGCTTACAACAAATCAGTAAATGCCCTATTAGGCCACGCAGAATATATTAGGGATTTGCCTAATTTAATGTAATAGCTCTTGTCATCTTATGGCAATATGAATGTACACTGTTGCACAGGCTAAGATTACATTTGAAATGATTTCTTTACTCTATTTACATTCAAAAAAGGTTTAATGAATCACACAGGATGCTATTTGTCCTGATAACTTTGTGCATCATAACTAGACTTCTCCATCATCGCAGATTGGGGAAGCAAGTAATCTGACACCGCAGACAGTCTCAGAGCGCAGCAATCCCGGCCCTGTCAAACGCCATTACAGCACATGACACATATCATCAGAGCCAAATTTATTTCCAGGATAAGGGCTATGTTGTAGCTTATCAGTAGGCTTTTTTCAAAAGCACCAATATGGAAACCACAAATCGCGAGAGGTGACAGCAAGCAATTAGGGCCCATTCATCTGAATTCCAAATTCAGTCTCATGCCGGAGTGCTGTTGCCTAACACTGATGAATAGATTCGTGAGTCACATGTGCCTGACGGTAAACAGAGTGGCTTGTGGGAAATCGGTGGGGCTGTCCTCATGTGTTGACAGCAATGCAGCTGTGTTTTCAGGTCCTTGTACCCTTACTGAAGTGCATCTGTAATCAGATGTTGCATAAAGCTTTCCACTTCAGCTTTGGGCAGATGTTTGCCGGATGAGGACAACACTGGTGAGGATGACAACAGGGGGATGGCGCGATGAAAACAAAGATGTCAACCTGATGCAAATGGAGCTGGCAAAACAATGGAAACGAAGATGGCGACGCGATGGAATATAAGATGGCAATGTGATGGATTCACAGTTGGAGCCCTGGCTGGGAGGTATTAAATGTTTTTTAAAGCAGAGTCGTCTGTGCGCACTGATCACCACACTGTGGGTCAGAGAGTTCAACGTGTGAAGCGAGAAGATAAGCAAGACCAGCAGGGGGACAAGACCACCACCACCACCACCTCCACCACCACCACCTCCACCACTGCCACCTCACCCATCTCCCACACGTCCCTCCATCTATCCCCTGGCAATGCACTGATATATGTATGCCAGCTCCTGCCCAACCCCCTGAAAAAGGGGATAATCTCAAAGACGTGCACAGCTCGCCTTGAGCATTGTCATCAGCCGCTGTTTTCATTTAGACTGAAGCTGGTGATGAGAAATGAGATTGTGCTGGAGAGCGCTTCAGGGAGACTCATCTCTTACCCAGGTCCTCTGCATGTTTTTCTCGTGTGAGGAACCAGCCCATGTGTGTGTTTTCCTGAAAGCTACTGGATCCTGCCAAGCACATGGTTTGGATTCCTTCCCTGCGACCAGTGAACATTTGGAAGGAACTGCCACATCCAGGCCACGTCTGAGCCAGATCAAACCACATCGAACAAGATCAATCTAAATCAAGCCAGGATCTGGCTTGCCAGGATTTGTCAGCTGTTATATGGCTTGTGATTCTGTCGAGCCCAAAACAAAGCACCTGCAAAATAAAGCTCTAAAACTGTAAATGTATGTGTACAGTGCACAGTATTCGCAGTATACTGTGTATGTGTAAATGTCTGTATACAGACTTGTGCAATATATATGCATTATATGTAGTGTACGAGATGTGGCTTTTAAAAAACGAGACTGTTATTACGAGTATATATGAGTTATATGAGTATAACAAGCTTTCTTCATTACAATTGAATGAAAGCATTAGTTTCATTATTTAATAGCCACAGCTCGCATGTGTATATATAGCATAACATATAGCATATACTTTCAAACGTGTATCCAGCTCTGCGTCCCCTCTCACCATCTGCACTGTTATTCCCATGGCTGGGGACGTTATCGCTACAGTGTCCTCTGCCCTTGGCCCCTTTTCACAGCAAAGTGTGGGAACAACCAGGCTGCAAACACGACAGAGAGAGGAGGGGGGGAGAGGGGGGGAAAAGGGCTTCCCTCACTCTAGTACAAAACGAGCCAAGCTTCAGAGTACATGCTCGATGCACACGGCTGACAGGGACAGGCTGGAGGGGAGGGAAAACAGGATAAGAGATGAGAGCTGCCTCCGACCAACCGTTACTGAGTCGGATGTGGCGTACAAATTGAACAGACAATAGTGCATACAGATACCCGGTAAGGTCACAATGTTACTGTGACACAAACTCGTGTATGGCCCCCTGCAGTTTACACGTTCATGAATGTTAATGTTAATACTGATATGTTGTCTTTATAAATAGCACATGGGTAGAATGAAAGTTTTTTTTTATTTGTAATGTGCTAATGTGATTTTTAAATGCTATAATGTGGCCATGTGATAGACGCACGTTAACCATTAGTAGCCAGTTTTATGTGCATACTGGTGAACTTGGCAAAGCCTTTCACATCTTCCCCTGAGCTGAGGTCTGTGCAGCAGCACAATCTGTAATTATCTTGGTCAAAGTTCTGTGGTGTTCTGGTATAATTATACATCTATTTTTTTATTTCAGGTCTATACTGAACCATACTATTTTTAAATACACGTAGGTGTGTGTGTATGTGTTTCTGTGTGTGTGTGTGTTTCTGTCATGGAAGTGTGTGTGTGTGAGTACTGTGACTACTATTTTTAAATACACATGTGTGCATGTGTGTTTGTGTGTGTGTGTGTGTGTGTGTGTGTGTGTGCGTGTGTGTTCATGTGTGTGTGTGTGTGTGTGTGTGTGTGTGTCTGTGTGCGTGTTTGTGTGTGTGTGTATGTGTGTGTCTGAGCGATTGAGAGAACATTCTGAGAGAATTAAGATGTTCCCAGAGACACGCTGGCTTTGGACTCTTGGACGTCTACTAGAAATCAGATTGACATGGAACCAGGCGCCCGCATTCCCAATTTGTGAGAGTTGTGAGCGGGCCGTGATGGCTAGTCTGAGTGCCTCCCATTCAGCCTGGGCCAGAACTTTACATTCTGTCCAACGTCTCCCTGCCAGTACGTCTCCGCAGTTGGCAGCCCCTGGCACTGGAAGGGGCTGTGCGCCAGTCTGGTAAGAGTGACGGGCAAAGAGAGAGAGAGAGAGAGAGAGAGAGAAAGAGAGAGAGAAAGAGAGAGAGAGAGAGAAAAGGAGAAAATCTGCCAGTTTAAATAGTGGAAGAAGTCTGGGAATGCCTCTCAGACTCCGAGCTTAAAAAGTGCAAGAGATTTCTGAAGGCAGAAGACGGCTGTTGTTTTCGTGAAGATGAAAGGAATTCTTTTATGGTCCACAGAACAGAGCCAGTGCCCCGAGTGGGAGATCTGGCCATCGGAGTGGAGGAGGGAGAGAGATAGTGTGAGAGAAAGAAAAAGACAACATATTTTTTTTCGATTCATTTCTTAAAAAAGTGAAAATGAGAAAAAGTACTGTTGACGTGGGGTAACCGCAGTGGCACAGAGGTGATTTGTCAGGGGAAGGACAAGCTGCTTTCCTCAGGTTATGAGTGGACTAGCCTTCTTCCTCCCGCACGCACTAGATGGTTTGTCACAGATAGGGCGACTTGAGCCACAAACTTCACTCACGTTCTAATCTGATGCTGCCACCTCCACACAACAGAACAATTTCCAGACTTTCTCCTGAGCCCTTTGTTCGCCCGGGTTTCGAAACAGCTGCAATGGAACGATAAGAAACACAGCGCTAACTGCGAAGGCAACCAGAAATCTAGAGGTGCTGAGTCAACAGGAGGAAGTTACTACATACATGCAGCAAACAATCTGTTATATTGGCTTCAGGAAGACTCACCAGAATTAATTTCTTTTCCTTTTGGAATATAATCCAAACATCGGTCTGACAGGAAACTGTAGAATGGTAGAGACAACGTGGCCTGTGTAGATTCAAACAATTTGAGTACATATTTGGGGATTATGAGAGCTGCGAATTATACGATTTCCATACGGTGTTTTCATGAATGTTAATCGACACCTTCTCTTGGTTATTCTCACAAAGATTGTACACATTTTTGACAAGGATTATCCCAAGCCAAGCCTCAACAAAGCTGCTATCCAAATTGAAAGGCGGTCTTCACTGACGACAGTGTAATTCAAAACACAGATTATGAGCTACCTATGTCAAAATATGAATCGCAACACAAAGGGTCCTTCATGATGGGCACACAGTTAACCCATCATCCCAGTCACCAGGATGGCAATCGAACCACACCTCATTGATATCCTATGTTTATGTAATGAAACATGTAATGTAATGCAGGTGTCTTCAATATCACATCCAGCCTGGGCTTGTTACATTTCAAGGGGGGAAACCCACACATACACACGGTCGAAAGTTTTTGTGTCAAAACACTTCAATTTTTTTATTGAAATTGATCCAGTTTACTGTCTCAATGTACTCTGAAATTAAAGCATAGAACAAAAAACAACTGGAGATAAAGAAAACAAGAAATCATGGAATTGTTCTCTTCAACACAATTTAATCTAAATGCTTGTCTCATCAAAGTAGCCACCTTCTGCAGATATAACAGCTGAACACACATTCTTTCTAAAATGGATATCAAATATTATTCATAAAGTCCTTCCCAACACAAAAGAAAGTTTAACATGTTGGTTGCTTTTCTTTCACTCTTCTGTCCACCTCATTCAAAACCAGCTCAATGGGGTTTGAGTCTGGAGACTGACCTGGCCATTCCATTATTTGAAGCCTTCCATCTTGGGCAGGGTTTCCCTAAGCCTTCTTAACGCTATGCCATTCGTAAGTTATACCTTAAGCTGTACCTTAACGTTTTGAGGAGTTTCCCAGAACTTACTTAACTAAGGTATACCCTCTGTAAGAGATACTGTCATAAGGCTGGTCTGGACCACTCTTAACTATACCTTAACACATTTATTTAGGTAAAACAAACATTTTAGAACCTAAAAATGTTGTGTTAGTGTCTGGTTGATGCACTGATGTACGACCAATACGCTTGCTCCATGAGTTTGTGTCACACACTGAGGAACCATCCTTTCACCTTCTCAACGGTTTACAAAAATCTTGCTGGATGAACCAAAGATGTCTTATTGCTCCATAACACCCTCTTCCAGTCTTCAGTAGTCCGCTGCCGTTGCTTCACGGCCCAGTTAAGCCTCTTTGTCTTATTTTGCCATTTTAGCCATGGCTTTTTCACTGCCACTCGACTTGTGAAACCTGCAGATCGAAGTCTTCCCTTCACAGCTGAAACTGAGATTTGCTTACTTCCGCCACTGTTAAGCTGAGCTTGAAGCTGTTGTCCTGTGAGCCACCTGTCACGCAAGCTGTTGACTCAAAAAGTTCTGATTCTGTCATGACTGGGTCTCAGCCAGACCTCTCTTCCTGTCAAAGTTTCCAAGAGCCTTTGGATGAGTTTACTCACTGCACTCACTGTACTCACAGACACATGTATTTACCTTTACCTTTTTTCTCACAATTATGGTAGCAATATATTACTTCCAGCGGTGCAATATTGTCAAAATAATGCGTCAGAGGGTGTGGTAATACAGCCTGTTCTAACTCTGCTTTCATACAAACAGACGGTTTGTAGGTAGTCAACAAAAGGCAGGACACCTGAAGGAATTGTTTCCGTTGTTTGCATAAGATACCAAGCGCCATGACCACAAGCAGCAAGTCTTCATCAACACCTGCCTCTTACAGAGTCTGAGCATCAGGTGGTCAGAGCAGATCTCAAATCAGGAGTTCTGGCAGAGAACCAGGCAGCAACCCCACATTTAGAAAGACATGCTGAGAAAGGCAGGGTGAAGCCGACACTTGGCAAGTTAATCTTCTTATTTGGTAGACCTTGAGAAGTAAGCTACATATATTAACACGCTCAAGGTCAAGGCTCAGCAAGATCAAAGTGTGACAAAGAAAGAGGGGAAAACTGTGGTCTCACGTGAGGTTCATCTTGATAATGTGCGGAAGTTAAGGAGGAGGTGTTTGAATAGGATTAAACCGTGAGAAGGAGAAGGGGCAAATGTTAGCAGGTTCAATACCCAAGGAGCACACTTACAGTTAAAAACGTTTATCGGCTCCACAATGTGAGTCTGCTAGATGTAAAAAATGTAAATGTTCTGTGTGGTACATTATAGGCCGGTATCTAATATTAAGCCTAAGCTCTAACACTGGGAACTGTCAGAGTGTCACAAAGTTCACAAATAAATTGCATGTGATTCACAAATGTAAACACTGTTACATTTATTTACAGACTAATGAACATTAGTATTTACAAATCACTCACCGTTTGAGAACATCCCTTTTGGTCAAAAGGACATTCTCTGCAGCCTATCGCAAATGCATTTGTGAATCATAAAATACATTTGTGAATTGCGTTGACATTTATTTGTGGATTTTTAAAAGTATTCTAACTCCATAGCAGGCTGTATGTAATGCTACATAACTTTAAAGTAGTTTAAAGCACTGGAAGTTGAGCTGTAGACGATGTATGGTGTCACTCTAGTCCCAAGGAGAGAATATGTATTTGGATTCAAAGATGTCTGACAAATCTTCAGGATGTCCACATAAAAGGTATAATAGAAATGTACCTGAACCCAATGTCATTGGCTTGATAAAACACTTTCATCTATATATCCCAGCAAACATCATATCCTGTCTCTCCTCATTACGATATTTGCAATGCCATTACCAGTGTCCTGTTATCGTTATTGGTAATTGTCATGACAACTCTCATAATGTGATATGCCATAAATGCCTTTCTAACCAATCAAGATGCGATAGACCTCATATGAGAAGTATCATAACTGTTGCCAATAATGTTAATGGTACTATTGTGTCACTGGAAATAATAATTCAGGGAATCTTATGACAGTGTAAGGCATTTGCCATGGCGTGTTTATAAGTTGGTTTGCTTTTATCAGTTTTATGAAGGAAGCCTCTAGTAAAGTATCCTCACAATACTATCTTCTTTTTTTTACAAGGGCTTTTTCAATTAGGTTTCCCTTCATATCCGACTCAGTCTTTGCAAATGACGATACTGTATCATGGGATAATAGGCTTTGTTCATCATTTTTGTGAAAATACTTCATCCGACAATGGAATTGGAAGCCTCCAAAGAATCTTTCTTCTTGTACGATGCTATTATTCTGAACTTATATTGTGCACAGAGATTGTTTAATGACTTCAATTATAGTTTTATTGAGGAAGTCTTGGCAGGGAACTAATAGTCCAATGATTGCTGTGGCTGACTGGGAACTCCATGTCTTATTGGGGATTATTACGGCTCTTGTTATCCTGCTTTTTCTTGCTTATGCTCATAAGAGGTTATGTGCTCATAGAAACTATCAAGAGCAAATAATATTATTGATCTCCACACATCTTAAGCACATCCAGGTATTTATTATCTCATTAAAGCACAGTATATTCACTTGCTGATAAATTATTTTCTGAAATATAAATTATGAAAAGATATGAAATATCTAATATATATATATATACTCCTAATTCATAATATAATTCAATTGTATTACGAAATATAAGAGACAATACATTGGCATATGCGTTCCATTCAGTATTTGTGTTCAAATTGCATAATACAGGACTGCATCTATGACTTACATCAGTTCAGTGTTTCGTGCTCTTGCACATCAAAGGTCAGTAGAGTATTTCAGTAGATCACAGTACCAAGCGTGAAATTTCCACTCGGTGTAAAACAGCACACTTGTTTTGGCTCATGAATCCACACTGCAGTGTGGGAGCCGGGGTGCTCTGCAGTGTCATATCAGGTTCTCCTCCATCAGCACTGTGTCTGCCATGCCTCTGTACCGGGGCCCTATCTGCCATACTAATCCTCTCTGTCTCTCCTCCTCCTCCTCCTCCTCCTCCTCCTCCTCCTCCATGCGTGGCTTTCACTCTGAGCCCCCACAGACATATGGTAGGTACTGTACAAATTTGGCTAATGAAGCCCAGGGCGGGTTGCCTATCATTTCATTCTCTGCAGAGGTCTGGGGTGACCTTTCAGGGTGATGTAGCCCATACACACACTCACACATGCACACACAGATACACACACACACACTCACACACACAGATACACTCACACATGCACACACAGATACACACACACACTCACACACACACAAATACACTCACGCATGCACACACAGATACACACTCACACTCACACTCACACTCACACAAGACACAGGCACACGTAAACTAATAATCACACACACACACTCACCGACACGCACATATACACACATACACACACACACACACACAGACACACACACACACACCCACACACCCACACACCCACGCACACGTACAAGAATACTGCATAAACTAAGAAAAAGACAAAGGACAATCTGACATCTATTAGCTATTAGTCATCTGTGTCGGCTTACTAATGTTTAACCATATAAGGTCAAAAGGAAATGACATAGATGCCGCTTGTGCTCTCCCTAATACTAAAACTATGTCTGTTGTCACTCATGATGATTGCGAGGTGAGGAGCTAGTCCTTAGCCACTACACCACAGAAGGAGCAGGAGGACATGAACAGACTGTTATGCAGAACTACACGGACAGTCTGAAGTCTGCATCAGTCACCTGGACTGATAATTATGCTTTGTAACATTACCCTGCCTGTCACATTAGAACCACAATAAATAAAGATGACATTTAAAAAGGAGATTGGTACTACCTATTATAATTACAAGGAATATTTCCAGCGTTTAAAATGATTGCCACTTTGTCACACATGGATGTGTATTCACATGGTGAGCTGAACTTGTGCTTAATTCATGTCGCATAAAGAGATGCGCCGACGCTCAGACCTCCTCACCTGCACCTCTCCATTTGCATTTGTTCTTGGATTTGTTCTCTGTGTTGTTCTCTCACACAGGAGCTAACTGCAGCATAGGCTCAGCCATTTAGCCAGCTAGCTAGTGCTAGTGCTGAGATCATCTTGACAGGGGGTTACCTTGCTAATTTGGTTGGTTGGTAGATGGCATGCCCCCTTCACACAACCCTCAGACCTTGCACTTGGCTAATCTGCATTCGCTGCTGTCATAAATTCCTGTCTAATGAAATGTTTTTTTTTTGCATGTGCGTGTGTGTGTGTGTGTGTGTGTGTGTGTGTGTGTGTTTGTGTGTGTGGGCGCATCGGGGTGAAATCATGTAAGCCTCTTGCTCTTTTAAAGATTACAAGTGCTCTTTGTCATCACAGATTGTTAGCAATGTCCTGTGATGCATGTTCACCTCCCACAAAGCTGTCAGTAATCCCTAAATCATTTTAATCTGCATTGATTTGAAATGCTAACGCAAACAACACCCTGTTCAGGTTGTCTCTTGCAATGTGTGATCATGCTGAAAGTGTGTGTTCATGCTGAAAGCAAGCCACATTTGATGCTACTGAACTTATTTTGGGTGTTGCCACATGCAAGTTTCATATTTGACATAGATCTTCCTTTGCATGATGATCATATGGCTCTCCGACGCAAAACTACAACATTCAATTTTGCTAAATATCAAGGAAGCCTGATGAATATTGGGAGGACATTGTTTGGTCAGATGAGACCAACATACATTTGTTCGGCTCAGACGGGGGGCCAGCATGTCCAGTTTGCCATGAACCCGGCCAGGATTACCACAGTGAATGCATGGTCTCGACAATGAAGCACAGAGGTGGGAGTGTGATGATATGGAGCTGCATGAAAGTAAAAGGTGTTGGGGAGATGACATTTATAGACGGCACCAATGAATGCCTGTGGATATAGAAATACAACATACTGGCTGACAAGACGACTCACAGTCTCCAGAAGCTTGGCAGAGGAGGAATATTCCAGTACGATAACGATCCAAAGCACACGGCCAAAATCACCAAAAATGATTTCTAAAGAATAAAATAGTGAACATATGACCTGTCCAAATATGTCGCCTGACTTGAATCCATTAGAATACCTTTGAGGTATTTCAAAGATAAATCTACAATCTAACCCTCTAGCAAAGAGCTGGAAAAATTGTCTCTGAAGAATGGTAGAACATCTCTCAAATACGTGGACACTGGTCAAACTAAAGGTGGACATCCAAAGTATTTGAAAAATAAAAGATCTGAATCTCAGTAATGGAAGGTGTACTGATGAAACCACTGTTAAACTTAATAATAATGTAATCACTGTAAGGTGATACAATTTTGAATCATTTGACATTTCAGTGTAACTGCACACGGATGTACTCACTTCTGTTGTATACTGTATATTAAGCACTTCATTAAATTGCTATTCTCACATACTGGGCAATTATCACCCTTCTTGTTAGTTTGTCACCAGGTTGTGGCCATCTTGTTCACTTTCAAAGCATTGTTGCCATGACGCTTCTCAGTCAGGGAAGACATCCGCTGCTGATTGTAAAAAGAAAATGGCATTCAATTAATTTCTGTAAATGTCACGCAATAAGATGTGTCACTCATTTTTATACGCGACTGCCCGACTTGGGTAGTTTCAGAGGGGAGTGAAAATGTCTGAAGATGGCCTCTGCTTTTAGCAGCATACCCACATCTCCTTTATTCTCACGGTTTAAATGGACACAATATTAGGCCAGACTTGCTACAGGGTAAAGACACAGTGTTGGTGGTGTGATGTGTTGTTGTGAAATATATCATATTGATGTAATTCTGTCATGAGTGAGTGATGAAAGGGATTCCTAATATACCTCTTCGTTCTGGGCATCTTGATAGTTTGTTTCAGGTGTTCAGGTGGGGTTTTTATTTGCAGTCTTTTATCGCTACAAAAATGTAAAATAAAAGAATAAACAATGGGTACAGAACAGAGTTTTATTTTTTTACAACGAAAAAACACACACTGCAACTTTAAAAAGAACTTGATATAACAAAGAGTAACAAAGAGTTACAATGATTTAAAACTTAAGGTTGGGCATATAATTAGGTTTATGGCTGTGGGCGTAAAAACGGTACAAAGCTTGTTGCATCGTACACTGTAAAAACAACCTTAATGACATTTGATATCACGCCCCGTGAATGGAACAATGACCATGGCTTGTTCATTCCTGTTTTGGTTTCACAAGCGAACAACAAGTTCGTTTAGGGACAGTGGCAGCGTTGCAACATTTGTTTGAATCCGCATGAAAGGCCTTCTTTTTTTTCACTGTTTCCCAGCTGGTGGAATTTGGATTTGTATACTGTATGTCTCTGTTTCCTTTCGCTCTCCTCTTCCTATGCATTGAAGCCTCCTCATTTTTTGGTCCAGTGCACTCAATTATTTCATTTCTCTGTCTTACTGAGGAGAATATTTATGCTTTTCGTGTAATGGGTTTCATTTATGAATGATCAGTTAGTCATGGTAGCAGTGTAGATGAACCCAGCTCTTCAGAGTATCAGCCATAATGGCACAGCCGCCCAAAACTCTCCTGGGTAACATCATATATTAAATGCTCCTAATAAGTCCGTGCTTACTGTGCTCACGCACGGGTTCTCAGGGGCAGACTCATCCGCAGCTCAGGCTCGGCTCGACCTCCAGGGGACTCGCACGTGGAAAATAAGCTTCCTGTCTGCGCCAATTTGGTTCCACTTTGTGTTTTGATGAATAGATAAAAGGGTTCTGGTGTACTGTACTTCTCGTGTACAACTGCATACTGTTACAAGATACTGCCCCGAATCCTAAACATAACCCTGTAGACCGTTTATTTCCCTTTTCCTTTACTAATTCTACATGTAGTTTTCTTATCTCATCTTAGTACTGATGAATATGAAATAAATGAGTTATGTAAGATATATTATCTGTGGAACAGTGTGTAATGTGGGGTTCTGAGTGTCATAATGGGTAAGTGCTCTACACATCATCATCTCCATTTGAAAGGTTTGTTTAAATTAACAGGTGGCATAAGCTTGACGAGCTTTACTGTAAATAATGAACATATGTTTCATAATTATGGATTATTCCAGCAACTAAACCATGTAATTAGACAAGAAAATCTTTTTTTTTTTAATTAAAGATCCCTCAATGGAGACAGTACATGGGAAAGCCATTTTCAAAATTCAGTTTGATGTCAGAATTGCTGTCAAGGCTTGTAGCAGCTCATGGCAACTGTAATAAAAGATATTATGATATTTACCTCTGTGTTTTAAGTGTTTTTGTAGCAAATGTATAGCACTTCAACAACAGAGGTATCATGATGCCTACCAGATGCTTGGTTAAGAAGATGTAACATAGCCGTCTATGGGCTTTTTTCTTCTGAAATTAGCCAATGTGATTCCCATCAAAGTTGGTCATTTAGCTTCTCCATTTGGCATGCAAGGCGCTATTTAGCCTGTTCACCAGCGCTAGTTTACTGCTGTTAGAGCAGCCTGTTTGAACACTGGGGAATAGACAAATGTGACAGGCTTCAAGATTTATAATAGCATGCTGACAATGTAATTAAGGATCTCTTCATTATGTTATAATTAGGAAACATTGGTCATTTAGACTCACATTCGTCATACCTCCCAGTCTCCCGAAGCTTGGCAGAAGAGGAATATTCCAGCATGATAATGATCCAAAGCACACTGTCAAAATCTAGTTTCTAAAGAAGATAAAAGTGAAAAGTATGACCTGGCCAAGTATGTCACCTGACTTGAATCCAATAGAATACTGTTTCAAAGTGAAAGGTAGAGCAACACAAAATTGTCTCTGAAGAATATCTCCAGAAACACTGGTATCCTCCATGCTGAGGAAGAGTGAGTCTGTCATCAAACATAAAGATGAACATACCAAGTATTGAAAAATAAAATATTTATATCTCCTTAATGAAAGGTGTACTGACTTTTGTTGCATTGAGTTCCCACTCTCGGGCCTGTATTTTTAATTTGGTAAATATAAATTCATAATATATAAATGTTATAATTTTATAATTTATAATCTAATATTTATAATATCATTCTGCTCAATTTAAAAGTAATTCAGTTACTGATTTGGAATCATTTGACATTTCAATTATATTGCACAGGGGTGTCCTCACTTCTGTTGGGTTCTTTTGTGTGTGTGTGTGTGTGTGTGTGTGTGTGTGTGTGTGTGTGTGTGTGTGTGTGTGTGTGTGTGTGTGTGTGTGTGTGTGTGTGTGTGTGTGTGTGTGTGTGTTTTTGACTGATTTTCTAATATTCTGTTTTCTAATCTGTCTGTTCTCTCAGAAATAGTATGACTTTAACCTTCAAATAATGATGGCTGTGATAGCATTGTTCCTCATCACCATAATCTATAATTGCACATACACATATAGGGCATATAACCTACCCCATACTCTAGGCTAGCCCCACTGTTATGCACACATTCTACTCTGCTTATAATACATACTGTATGACAACCTATTTACCTGTAATAAAAACAAATGCCATCCTTGACATCGTTTTCTGCTTCATTGCTGTTCCTAGTCTTATAATAAGAGGACACTGTTTACCCACTAAGCTGTTCTACAACCAATACTTTGAATTCTGGCTCTCTCCATTTTTTTATCCACTATTAATTATTTCATTTGTATACCTTATTTTATGTTTCATGGAATTATGTATGTATCACGCACATATGCCGCAAGTGTACTAATATGTTTTCTCCTCTGTGTGTGTGAATCCATCTGCTTGCTCCTGATTCTCTCTTCTGTCCTCCATTCCCCCTAGGTGCACCCCCCACTCCCCAACCAACCCTTTTCTATCTCTATCTCGCTACCTGTCCGGCCCTAAGCGGATGGGTCCCCCCCTTTGAGCTGAGGCTCTGCTTTGGGTTTCTTCCTGTTAAAAGATCATTTTTTTCCCTTGCCCCAGTCGCCTTAGTGCTTGCTCCAAGCGTTTCAGGCTCTGGCCTCTGTAAAGTGCCAAGAGACAATTCCAGTTCTTATTTAATTCAATTGCACTGTTGTATACTGTATACTCAACTCTTCATTAAATTGCCATTGTCACCCAAACTGACAACTGGGCAATTATCACCTTTCTTGTGAGTTTGTCACTAGGTTGTTGCCATCATTTTACTTTCTTCTCAGACAGGGAAGACATCCACCGCTGATCGTAAAAAGAAAATGGCATTCAATTAATTTCTTTAAATGTCATGCAATAATATGTGTCACTCATTTTTATGTGGGACTCTGCCCGACTCGGTAGTTTCAGAGGGGAGTGAGAATGTCAGGAGATGGCCTCTGCTTTTAGCAGCTTACTCACATCCAGTTTATTTCTACATTTTATATAGACTCAATATTTCACAACTCTTGCTACAGTGTAAAGACACAGTGTTAGAGGTGCGATGTGTTGTTGTGAAATATAACAAACATTTCTACATTTACCATATTGACGTAATTCTGAAGCGATGGTGAAAAGTGTAAACAAGGCACACACTTTAAGAATCTCGTCATGACATTGTAATTAGGTAACATAGGTCATTTAGATTCACACGCGTCGTGCCTCTTCAACCAAACTAGACATGATTGTACACAGAATTGCCTATTGATCACTACAGTTAATCTGGCCAAGCTAAGTTGTGTTAAAATACGTTCTGCAACACCAGTTTTTTTAATATATGCTAATTACCGGCTGCATAGCCATATCACACTCTTATGTTGATTATACATCAGACACGTGAGGTCGTGTGTGCCAATTGGGCAGAAAATGGCAGAAAAAGCCGAGCAGGATGGATTGGATAGATAATAGCTCTCACAATGCGTCAGGCAGGACACATAATGACAAGGCGACTACAGACGAGATAAGCCTATTATAGTTCTCTTTAAACGGCTGCTGTATTTGCATGACATATCAACCTCTGTGCGAAGGGGAGTTAAAGAAGGCCATTCAGGCGCCAAATCATATTTAGTTCTTTTCTGGTTCTTGACATTTTCATTTTCGATATCACAAATGTGCCATTCAGGTGTTAATAGAGAAAAAAGTGTTCATTTTTCATGTAAAAGTGGTTTCCAATCCCTTATCGAAACACTCCCTGACCTCCTCTCACTCAGTTTTGAGCACAATACAATACTGACACATAGTTTACAGTTAATTAAGAAAATGATTACATTATTTCTGAGTTGCATGGTTGAAGCAATAGTTCTGGGCCAAGCATTAAACGTCTGTTTAATGTTCTGCAGAAAGACATCATATCTTTATTGGAACTATTTTGCCAAATTTAATACAGTCATCAAAACTCCATGCAGTCTGGTCTCTGTTCTCTGGCTCAGGGCTTGCCTACAGCAAAATCTGTCTCTACAAATCTCTACAGACCCTACTGATAAGCAACAGACTCCAGCATGTGCTGGCTCCACTCACAGTCGACTTTCTGGAATGTTTCAAGCGAGGTCCAAGCGAGTCCGACTGTCATTTGGTGCGGCCTGTTCCAGATGGAGGGAGAAAAGGTTACGATCAGGTTGATCCTGCGTTTAACCGCAGGAAACGTCGCTCTCTCGGCGTCCCAGTCAGTTTGGATCATGGGCGCTCACGGCGGACGAGGGCTCGGACATCGTGACAGCTTGCCCAGGAGGCAGTGAGGCCCGGTGCTGTTCCCACGACGACGCTGTCAGAGGTGACGAAGACAGTGGTGGGAAGGCACTGACTGACCTGCCCTCCTCTCTGTCGATCAATAACACTTCAGCCGGGTTGAAAAGGTTATAATGTGGTTTATTATGTTATACAATAGAGAACAAGAATATCAGGAAATTCTCCTTATGGACCGTTACCTTTGCTGAAGTAGGCGTACAACTTCATCTTCTGCCTCCACTGGGATGGTAATGATAATAATAGTTATAAAACATGTTTTTGAGGCATTTGTGTGATAATGTGTGTCTGGGTCATGTTTACATCAATGGTCAGATTGAAGGGTGGCGGGCTGATTGAGAATGAGAATAAGATCTCCAGAAGCTTCCAGGCAAGCAGTCGGTGACCATGGCAACATTAGGTTGGTTCACAAAAGGCTGAACAGTGGAGTTTGCATTTCTCTGTCCTTGTCTCCTACTCTCCTTCTGCTCTGTCTGGCCAATCTGCTGCAATGTCTTGTTTGAGTGGCATACTGCAGGCCCCTTCCAGTGTTTCTCAGCCCCTGATTGGTTGAAGGCTTGTTGAGGAACTTTAGATGGGATGTCTTTATAGTGATACCCAGACTGCTCAATTAGCCTGCCTCATAGAAACCTGTCGGGAAATGTGTTTGTGTGCCTACGTGTGTGTGTGTGTGTGTGTGTGTGTGTGTGTGTGTGTGTGTGTGTGTGTGTGTGTGTGTGTGTGTGTGTGTGTGTGTGTGTGTGTGTGTGTGTTTGTGAGTGTTTGTGTGTGTGTCATTCAGTAAGAACTGGAGATGAGACTTTTTAATTCTGATCACTTCCTTAACTTAGAAATCCATTGGTTTTTAATTTAATGTGAGGTCAAATATCAGTGAGCATTGAGAGATTGTACAAAATGCCGATTACAATTGGAGAGGTCCTTGTTCTTTTAATGTACAAAAATCTTGTTTTTCTCACCTTGAGAGTTGTCTGGTCTCTGACAAAAAGCTCTGTCTCTCACCATGGGCAACGGATGTCCTTGGAGGGTTGCTTTGCACTACACCACACCATACCACACTAGACTGATACGTCGTCATAACCATTCATTTACTTTATGTAACCTTACTACACCTTACGACATGTTTGTGGGTGCATACGCAAGTTGTTAGGTAGCGTTATGTTATGTTCATTTTCAGGGCGGCACCTTAGTATAACTACTGCTGCTTTTCGACTTCAGCTGACTTTTACTGACTTAATGGTCAACGTGAGGGCGCCGGTCTCAGTCCAGGAGGAGTTGGAAAAGATGGCAGTCAAGCCAGATGGGTTCTCCTTCACGTTGTAGTTTGCAACTGACTAACAGGGGATCTCGCGGGATTGTGTTCCTTATTGTTGTTTAGAGTTGATACAGTTATAAATGACCATTTCTTCTTCATGGAATGAGCATGTTGACTGATCTAGTTAAAGTGTTAATTTAATAAATCATTGTTGAGATCCATTCAACAAGTCAGCCTTGCAGGTCACATAAATTCACCGCTGAGTGTTTTGTGCACATGTTTATCATCAGCCTACACTGTAGCATAAACTGATAATAATAAAGTAATAAAAAGGTTTTCAGTGCCACTGTTGCAGAAATCACATCAGATCCACCTAGAAGACTATTCACGCATTCTAGCATAAGGAAACACTTGACATGTTTGTCATGGAAGAATCCAGCCAATGAGGGTGATGTTCTGGCATCATGAAGGCGTTTTCCAGCCAATGAGGGTGATGTTCTGACACCATGAAGGCGTTTTCCAGCCAATGAGGGTGATGTTCTGGCACCATGAAGGCTTGTTCTAGTTTACGCTGCGGATGGAGAGCAACTGCAGCGCTTGACTTAAAAAAACGGCGGCCAACTCGCTCCCATGAGATTTTAATTGGTAATGTTTCCGCAGCACCAGCACAAGTCGGACAGAATTTCTAACCAGCAAGCATTGTTTTAAGTCCAGCATTAGGGGTGTATATCTCTCATGACAAAGACGATCCGATTCGTATCTCGATACATGGGCACAATACGATACATGTGTCTTATTACGAGTCTTACACGATGTTGATGTGTCTTATTAAATATCTTCTTACCAACCTCAAAAAAGATCTCCGCTGGATTCATGAACGCCTGGAAATGTGTTCTTAATTGAAAGCGTTTTCTCATGCACCTTGCATACAGCAACCCCCCGCAAGCTCCTTATAAGGGCATGCTATTGCAACGTGTGTGCACACTCCACAGGCAACTTCAGAGACTGATCAAAATCATTTAAAAGCAAGCACCGGTAAACCCAGACCTAATTTCACCAGGGAGGAGGTGGAGGTACTGTTGCAGAATGTAGATGTGTCCATTCTATTCCACTATGTCTGTATCCACGCGATTGAGTTTAGTGCTTATTTATTTATTCACTGCCATTTGCAGTGTTCATATAGGTTAGTGCTTTTATTTATGTTAGGACATCACGATGGCTCAGTCTCGGAATCATGACTATAAATGTAAAACATAATTGTTAATGATACAAATATTCTCCTATTTATTATTATTATAATTATTTAAATCCGAGGATGTCTGTAGAAACACGCAATCAACAACGATTTATCTTCCTTGGCTAAAGTAGCTAGCATAGCATAGGCCATTGGAATGAATAGGGTAGCTAGCATAGCATTGGCCATTGAAATGACTAGCGTAGCTAGTTGTAATCTGTCATTCTCTCCAGGTCTTGGCGTTATTTGTGAGAATACAGCCTGATTGGTTTATGCTATGCGGGCTTTGGCCAATGACAGGCTGTCATTGTTCTGACTGGGATCAAATGCAACAGGTCAAGTGTTTTGGTTTTGCGTAGCAAAAAAACGGAGAGACAAACGCTTCTGAACCGATTCATAACTTTTAAATCGGGCAAAGATCGGTTCATGTCATTTTAATACCGATACGGGACTTCACGCATCGATGTAGTCGTATCTTACACGCTAAAAACGGATATCGATACGTATCAGTTATTTTTTACACCCCTATCCAGCATGCATCATGTTAAGTCAGCGCTGCACAGGGCCGGATTAAGACCTTGATTATACTCGCTTGCAGACGCTCACACGGACAGTTGCGGACACCACGGACGCGTAGTTGTGCCTTGAGTCCACAGTTGCGCAGTTGGTGCTCTTGTAGTGCAGTGGCGCGGACACAAAACTTGTAGGGTACTCCGACCCTCAGGTGTGGACCTCCGACCCTCAGGTGTGGACCTTTGCGTACTTGCGGATATGCAAAGTATAATCAAGTCGTAAATCATACAAGCCTTATCCCTCTGACGAGAGGTGAGGGTGGTTGGTGGCTGTTTCTTGACTTGACTTGAGTAGACCAGTCAGTGTGCTGTGGTGTAGTACCAGGCTAATGGATTCATTTATTATAAGATGTTGAACCTAATGAGGTTAGTTACGCAAAGTTTATTGGCCCTCATATTCCTGGCCTAATTACTAATTCATGTTTAATTAAAAGCTCGCACTCTCCACGGGCAAGGAAATGACAGTAAGTATGGCTGATATTCAGTATAACACTCTATATCCTCCGCCATTGCCCTTTTGCTTCTAATGAACGCACTGTTCTGCAACCAGCACTAACATGTTAGTGGCAAGCCTCACATAAAGCCTCTAAAGTCTAAAGCCTCACATAAAGCCTATAAAAAAAGCCGTATTCACGTGAGGAAATGTTTCAAATAAAGAGTATAATACAGTTTATATGAACCTACACTGATGCTCCTCGTGATCATGACCCTGAACATGAGCTCAAGTATTCCTATAGTGCGTGATCTCCCATCAGGGGACGAGCGAATTTGTGTGCAAATTTAGTCAAGCTGATACTATTATGCTCTCACTATTCTGACATTTTGCCACTTTTCATCAGCATCTTCAGCAGTTCCCCTATGAGTAAGAGTTTAATTCCTACAGTAATATTTGAACAAGTTCAATAAAGGTGAATCACTTAGCAATGAACTCAAGCATGTGAGGAAATTATCGGCATTAAAAATGTGCTGAATATCTGGAGAGGGCCAGTGTTTGTCACGGACGCAGACAATTATCTGATCATCATGATACTATTACATACATATTATATTTTTCATCTCTTTTCAGATAGACAGCTAATCAATGTGGGGATGGATTGGGATGTTTAAAATCTGAGTTATAGTATCCTGTCGGTTTTATGATCTGACCCATTATAATCCATTAGCAGAATCAAAAACCGTTAGTGCGCATCCCAGATTAAAGTACTTGGAAGATGCCAAGGCCTGAAACTGATTCTTAGTTTTGAAGAGGGTGTTTATTTTATGGGAGTGGGGTTATGTAACTAAAACAACATATACAGTACGTACAGAAAAGAAAAGTTAAAAGAAAAAAACAAAACATCGACTAATGAATGACTACCCTCATTTGTGAAGTAAAATTAGTATTTGGCCTCCTTCAGGCCTGATCTGGGACCATACCTTGGCACATTACGTTTACATTGAAGATCCTCGAATCATTAAAGTTCAATGTACTTACTCCTCAACTCTGTATTTTATTATGAGCTGCAGAAATTATCACTCAACATGATTCAGGCAAACTGCCCCATAATGGTTTACACTAAAGTGCTTTTAAATTTCAGCTTCCTTGAAATGGCTGTCACCCCTTGTAATAAAGCCACGCATAACTGTCACTTCAGAGGCTGATTAGAGTAAGAATGGTTACACTAATGGATTTGGCCAGGTTGGAGGCGGTCGTGGCGTCGATGGTAAATAATTACAGTCAGCAGCATCAGATGCATCATTTTTTAATCTTGCCGTCAAGCAACGTGGAGGACGCCAGGCACGTCTATCTTTATTTACACAGTCGCTCCGATCCCTGCGGAGTCTGTAAATATCCTCAAGTGTGGCCATTTTAATGCAGAACGCTTCAGCTGAGAGATTCAGGTTGTGCGATAAACTGATTTACTGTACAAATAGAGACACACTGGTGAGTGTGTGTGAGCCACTAACACTCTCTTGTTGTGTGTGTATACACACGCACCCACACACACACACACACACACACACACACACACACACACACACACACACACACACACACACAGACACACACAGACACACACATGTGGAGCCTGGGAATCGTTGTGAGGAATGGATCGTAATGGATCTGCTTCATCAGTGACACGTTAAAAGGTCAGGAAAGAAAGATTACAGGTGCAGAGAAGGAGAGAGAGTTTTTTAAAGACAGCCCTGACTTATCAAGCCATCAGTCACACTGAATGACTGTGAAGATTTTGGGTGCATGGTCTTCTCTAAGAGATACAACCCATGTTGCTTGGTGTGTGTGTGTGTGTGTGTGTGTGTGTGTGTGTGTGTGTGTGTGTGTGTGTGTGTGTGTGTGTGTGTGTGTGTGAAAGAGACAGAGAGAGAATGTGTCTGTGAGAGAGAGAAAGAGAGAGTGCACAGTATGTGTGCCTGTGTGTGTGTGTGTGTGTGTGTGTGTGTGTGTGTGTGTGTGTGTGTGTGTGTGTGTGTGTGTGTGTGTGTGTGTGTGTGTGTGTGTGAGAGTGTGTGTGTGTGTGTGTGTGTGTGTGTGTGTGTGTGTGTTTGCACCCCTCTGAGACAAAAATGAGCATCTCTGATGGCAGCATAGAGAAGAGATCAAAGATGAAAAATATGAGTGGGCTTATTTCTTTGTGATAAGGACATCCAAAGTTTCTAAATGCATCATTGAAATCACTGATTGCCATTTTTCTTGGCAGATAGTTGAAAAACTCTCTGTAAATGTCAAAAGCCGAACGACATATCATCCTGTGCCCCATCTGCCTCACAGTATAGCATGAAGCAGGCTCTGCCGTCTCACTACCATATAACAGTCGCTGCCGAAGTGTCATCATACGTCAGAAATGACAGTGCCCCTGTGACCTCCGTGCACTTTAATGAGGGCTTCCACAGGTGCTACGGGTTAGTGAGCGTGCGAGTGTGGATGTAGAGGATATGGTCAAATTCACAGTCAGACCCTGCTGCTAAGATTTACATGGTAGACAAAGACACAGAATAATGTCATTAAAGTGTGACCATCTCACAGAAGATTGGTGTGATTTTTCTTGTCTCTCCAAGGACTTGGACTAACACTCGCGCTAACTCTTGGGCTATTTGGGCAGTATTCTTTAAAAACAGTGCAGATTGAATTTCTATTTGCAGTTCATATGGCTGCCTGAAAGGTCGCCTAATTATTAACCTAGCTAGTGAATTGTACTAGCTGTATTCTAGTGTGCTTTCAAGTTTGTCACTGCAGCCTATGTTATCAGTTACAGTTTTTCTCAATTGCTAACACACATTTTTTGAAAGCATGCCTCGTTTCCTCAAAACTCTAAACACAAATCCCAAAACCACTCACACAAAATGCAAAACCCTTTATACATCCTGCAAAAGCCAACTTTGCTTTCAAAACAGTGTTATGTCACCTCAAAAGGGTACTTTGTTTTCTAATGACAAACACAGCCCATTATATGAGTAGACATTCTAAGCATCGATTGAACACTGATGTGCTCAATGGAAAACACTACTATGAAATGGGAAAACACCAGTATGAAGGCCTTATCAGGAACATTATGTTACTATACGCTTACTCCTGTAGTAAAATATAACTGTATAATGTTTTTACGCAAATATAAAACAACACACAAATATACAGTAACAACTAAAATATTTCTTTATTTTATCCAAAAGTGCTGTAGCCTATACATCACAGCAAACACAAATGAATGTGTAAATGATTTGCACAGAACAAACAATAGGATATAGGCCAGTACAGTCAACAAAAAAAAGAAAGAAAAATGTAAAATAAAAAAGGACAAAAAACTACTGCATCCTGTTCTAGCTCAAGACAATATTGACAATGTGCTATCAGAAATAGACCTACACAGTGTTGTGAATGTTGTTGCATTTTGTGTGAGTGGTTTAGGGATTTGTGTTTAGAGTTTTGAGAAAACGAGGCATGCTTCATGTGTGTAAGCAATCGAGAAAAACTGTAACATTGGATTGGATTACAATACAGTACAGTAATGTGTCAGTGCTGATAGGACACAATCAGTTGTGAAAATGTATATGACTTACTTGCACATAGTCATAGCATAACTGTTTGACTGTCGGAGTTTCTGACAAAAGGCACCCTGTACACCTGCTTTATTCTCAAGGTGTTCCGCCTTAGAACACAGTCCACTGTGGCTAGGCTCACTGTATTGATGTTTAGGAATATGTCTTGGTCATCAATGGTTGCACTTTGTATTTGTTTACGTAATTTTACAGATACAGTACAATGGAAAATACAAGAATACTATGCTCCTGATAAGGCATTCAAACTAGTGTTTTCCTGTCATAGTAGTGCTTCTTACCTATTCCCTCTTCTGAATGTCCAGAGAATGGATGCAACTGAGAAGCGGCTTATATTTGGTTGAACCCTCTGGCCAGCCTCCTGCATGGTCAAACCATGGTTGACCATATGGTTGACCACAGTGGCCCGAATCTCATCAGAGATAATGGCTCTCCTTCTTGCTCTTTCTCTTCATCCTCTTCCTCCTCCTCCTCCTCCTCCTCTTACTCTCACTCCTCTGCCTTTCTGATCACCTCTCACTTCAATGTTGCCATCAATTGTTCTCCAAACCAGGAGCTAACCTGTGGCCATCATATTGCTAAAGCTTTGATTTCAAATTGCACAACAGCCTTTGAAATGGAAGTTTTGCCAATTGAATAGCAGTGTGTTCTGTCTGAACACAAGGAGGTTTTGGCATTGATGAAGTGTGCAAAGTAGAGAGGATGGTGTTTAGTGTTTTGAAGAAAGTGTGGTTAACAATTGAAATTTGTGTCTAAAGCACATAATTGTGTGTTGTGTTTTGAAGAAAGTGCGGTTAACAATTGAAATTTGTGTCTAAAGCACATAATTGTGCTTATAGTTTAGCAGAATTGGTTTAGGGAGTTGGCACATGGAGTTACAGGTTGTGGTCATTGTGCCATAAGTTCCAGTTTTTTGAATGTAATCAATCGAGAAAAACTGTATTATATGCCACCAAAGTGACAATGCACTAGTCTGATTTCAGTAGCATCTGAAATCAAAATGGAAGGATTTGCTTAAAAATCAAATGAATAGATCAGATTAGCTACTCTGACAGTTTGTGTGAATATAATACGTGATATGTGAAAGCAGTGGCTTGAGTGACAGTTCATTTTCTTCTAGAGTTGACTTTTTTATCTACAAGGTAGGTCGTCCTTCATAAGGGGGCTATGCCACTAACAGTCTATTTATTTGGTAGCCTAATATTTCACTAGCTATCCATGCATTCATGTAGCCATTAAGGTTAAAGTGTGAAAGGTTCTCTTAGGTGGGTTCCTGCTTGCAATCACTTCCTGGATATCTGGAAAAGATTGAAACAACACTCCAACTCAAACGTGCAGATCATTCTTCATCATTCCTGACTGAAATACAAAATCTATTTGAAAGGAAGAGAAACTAAGGTGCCATTCTGTGAGAGCGAAATTCAACCACGGAGCTGCATACGGATCTGGAGATCAAGACGAGTGCTGTGATGATTGTGCCATCATGGCCCAACTTTGTTCTCCAATCTGACGTCAGCCTGTTTTGTGATTCCTGTGAAGCCACGGGAAGCTGGTCTGATATACATTTGATGTTGTTCCAGCTCCCGGGTAGGTAGACACTGCAACGTTTTGCTAGGATCTAGTTCAGTAGTCACTCAGTAGAATCCAATGCACTCTGTTCCTCAGAAGCACTAAATAACTGCTTATAATAGCTGCGTATGTCTCTTTTTTTATATATATATATCACGTTTGATTAATTAATCTGCCGTAAATATGTAAATTATCACCATATGTTCAGTGTCACAATGACTCTATTGCACCTCTTCCATCTCCCATTTCATAACACCCAATAAACTATTTCATGACACCAAATACAACAACCTAGGTGTTGAATTAGTCATATTTGTGAACATACATACATACATGTGTCTCTATGTGTGTGGTGTTTGAATGTGCTACGTGTGTGCCAGTGTGCTTGAGAGTGTCTGTATCTGTGTTGTGCATGTGTCTGTGCATGTTAGCATGTGTGTATGTGTGTGTGTGTGTGTGTGTGTGTGTGTGTGTGTGTGTGTGTGTGTGTGTGTGTGTGTGTGTGTGTGTGTGTGTGTGTCTGTGAGTGTGTGTGTGTGTGTGTGTGTGTGTGTGTGTGTGTGTGTGTGTGTGTGTGTGTGTGTGTGTGTGTGTGTGTTTGAGTCACACAGGGCGGTGCACATGTTATTGTTTGTGTGCATCTGGGTCTGTGTGTGTGTGCATGCGTGTGTGTTTGTGTGTGCATGTGTGTGTGCATGTGTGTGTGTGTACACATTAGTGAGTGATGTGTGGCGATGTTCCTCGCCCAGTAATTCCACATGTTCCACCTATTACCACTCGGTACAGGGCTTGTTCCACCTATTACCACTGGGTAGAGGGCTGGTTACCACTGGGTACAGGGCTGGTTATCACTGGGGACAGGGCTGGTTACCACTGGGTAGAGGGGTGGTTACCACTGGGTAGAGGGCTGGTTACCACTGGGGACAGGGCTGGTTGCGTAAACAGTTGCATGCACTCCCTGCTATGCAAAACCTACATCACACTGATGTCATACATATCTGATACCAATCTGAGACAGGGAACTGGAGAAAGCCAACTAAACAGAAGGAAGTAAACAGATGTAAAGTAAGTGCTCCTGGATATTGATGTCCATGTTCTCAGGGGCATCGTAGGAAAAGGTTGGTGCTGTATTGGCAAATTATCATAATAAAGACTGAACAACTGCTAAAAGAAATCTGAAAAGTGCGTCCCATTTGTAAAACATCTAGTTCCTGGAACAGTTTTGAAAAAAAAGACAGGTCAAGTCGTCTGATAAAATAAAAATGTGAAAGATACAACCCTTTTGCAAATCATCTTGTTTCTGGTATTGCTTTAACACGGCAAGGACTAGAATAACAAGCAATATTATTATTCTTGCAAAAGACTTGCAAAGAAGTGATATGTGTCCCTCCCACTGATTAGGATGTGTCACAGAGATTGCAAAAACCCTCTCATTTTTCAGCATAAATCTTTCTGTGACAGATATTTTCCCCTCACTACCTACAAGCGGTTGATTATGCAGATAGAGATCTCTCAGAGATATCTAAGTGGAAAGGTAGACATTTTTGATGTCAGTGGAACAGCAGAGTTTCAGCCAAGGGGGCAATTGCCCTCGGCTTGACAAAGTTTCCTGCCACTGATTACACTGATGGTGTGCGACATTGAGGTTGTTGTCATATCATGACTGACACCTTTAAAAGCAATCCTTCCAACCTTAAAAAGTTGCCTTCTCTTAACACCTCAACTTGTTCTATACATATTATAGATATGGGTACTGCGCTTGATAGACTGGGACTGTATTCATTTGTAAACGTGGGTCGATGCTTGTATCTGTGTCTCTATTTGTAAGGATACTAAAACTATTTCTCTTGGAAATAGACATGTGACGTTCCAACAGTAATAACTAACAGATCATTTCATTCAGCACAGGTATCCTTCAGCATATTTCCAACGTATTAAATAAATATTAAGTTAAAAATAGAGATACTTTTGAAAACTTCTTTTCCTCTGTGATAAAGTCCTATATTACATTGTATAATATGCTGTGGGCCTTTGTGAAATAGCCTTTGTGAAATAGACTTGTGTAAGGTTATTTGCCATTCTGAATGACATCAGATTTAGTCTTGCAATCTTCCTGCTCACTTATTGGGGAGATATTTTGTGTTATATTATAAATAATAATATAATAATAATATATAATATAAAAATGTGCCTTATACACATAAATATGATCAATCAGTCATTGATGAAACAGATTTAGCTTTTAAGATGCCATGTTTATTGAAAGTCATTGCATATCTTTGTCATTGCAGATCCTTTTATGTATTTGGCTGAAAGTATATTTTAAAATGAGGTATTTTTTGTCTTGTTTATCAGTCATAAATTTAAGTTTAAGAGGTTAAACCAGGACATATGCTCTCTGCTTTATGAGCCTGAACATTTAAAGTAATGGCACACAGTCAAATTACACAGTTTTCCATTGAAGGCAAATAATCTCTTTTTTAAAAAGCCCATTCTGGATCCTGATCATGATGGTTTACAATCTCTTTTTGACTACCTAGAAGATATAAGTTCTGGAAGGTTAATAGGTTCCTGAAGCTGAATGAGAACAAAACAAAGGTTATTATCTTTGGCTCACCTACTGTCAAGGCAGACATTAGCACTGTGCTCGGTCCACTTGCACCATGCCAAACGCCAAAGTGCAGAATTCCCAGTCCTCTAAAAGTTGTCAGAAGGTGGTCCATGCTTTTATATCTTCCAGACTAGACTAATGTAGTGCACTATTTTCAGGTATTAGCCAGGCATCACATCATAAACTACACTCATCCAAAATATGGCAGCTAGACTTTAAACAAAGACCAAGATGTTTGATCATATCACACCTGTTTTAGCTACACTACATTGGCTCCCAGTAAAGTTTAGGATTGATTTTAAGATTTTATTGCTTGCTTTTAAGGCTGTGAATGGTCTAGCACCTGCCTATCTTCCCAATCTTTTACCTAAGGGTGATCGAGCTTTTACTATGGTTGGTCCTAAATTATGGAATAGCCTCTGATTTTATATCAGATCTGCTGCCTGCTTAAAACTAGACTAAAACTGCACTTTCATACGCTGGCCTTCCCTGTGACATGCTCTTTTTTGCAAATTTTTAGTCCAGTCTGAGGTTGTGTTTATTTTTTGTGCTCTTAGTTCAGTCTGAGGTTCTATGATCAAGTTTACTCCTAACTCGTTGGTCTTTTATTGTGTTTCATTTAATCAGTGTTTATATTTATTAATTTTTTATTTCATAATTGTTTTAGTTTATTATTTTTGGATTGTGTTTGCTTATCTGTCATATTTGTTTATTATTTATTTTACTCATATACACTTTTAATTTAGCTTTTCTATTTAGATTTTTAGCGTTTTATTTGTACGCTATTTTGTCTTTTATTCTTTTTATCCTTTTTGTGTTTTAGTTGTTTATTTTTTGTATTCTTGTCAAAATGTATTATTAATCTATTTACCTTGACTGGAAAGCACTTAAGTACAATTCCTGTTGTTCTCAAATGTGCTATACAAATAAAGTTGACTTGACCTGACTTGGCAGTTTATAATATCCTCTCACCTAACACGTCGTTGCACCTCTCTAACTTAATTTGACTTTGTCAGAAGTTGGTCCCACCATTTTGAAATGTCTTCTTTATTGGTCAGAGCTGCAACAGTGTGGTTTATGTAGGAGGCCTTTTGGATCTGCAGTTACTCATATTTGATTTAAAGACGCTGGTGTCCCTGTGGCAAAATATATCACCCGGCCCGTCCCTCTGTCTCCATCTCTCTGACCCTTGGCTGTGCCCCACACTCTCAATTACTGAACCCCCTGCAAATGGCTTTGGCAATACATTGGGATCACTCGAGAGCAATTGGCCCACAATTCCTTCCAATTTCATGTGATCGGAGCCCATTCCTCCAGCGCCTCAGCAGTGCTCCATGTTTTACAGGCAATTATAGCTGCTGGTTTCCGGGGGTCTGCCAGGGAGAGGCACCGACTCTGCATCTCTCTTTTTGTTCACTGCCATTTCATTCAGTGAATGCAGGGGAGTGAGGCCTGCAGTTGATTTACAATATGGCATTATTGTGCAAATTGCATTTCTGATGAAGCCAAGAATTATGGATATTTTTTTCCGTGTGTCCATGCTAGACGGGCGCTGACTCCATTCTCATGCCGCACAAAGCCAAATTTGTATGAAAGGCAAATGACACATAGGAGGATAATTCATCAGGTTTTAAAATAAGTAAAATGTCAGCCAAGTTTTTGCTGATTTGCGAACACCTGAGGAGCATTTTAAATGAGCCCCCTGATCTACAGAGCAAGAAGGGCAGCGACGAGCCGGGGAAACAAGGCCAGACCTTTTACAGCGAGTTTCAGAAAGAGAATACATCCGTGTTAAACAGGAGCCTTTTTCAAATTGAGCTACGATCATTTTCATGGAACTGCAAACTACTGTCAGCAGAACCACGTAGCAGTTAGCTTATGGGTCGAAACAGGGCCAGGACAGAACTGCATCCATTCTAGATTCAGCTGTTTTAAACATAGAACATGCAATGCTATAAGAGCCTCCTATAACTCAAACCTGAAACATTCAATGGTTAGGATGTTTGCAGCATTCACCGAGTGAAACTTCAACAAATGAATCATAAAATAATATATTAGTATAAAGATCAATATCAGTATAGATATATATATATATATAGAGAGAGAGAGGAAGAGAGAGAGACGTACACATATCAAAAGTAAATGTGCATGTTTAATCGTGAAGAATAATCAAAACAGCACTTTTAGCTTCACTTCACATTGTACAGGGCTCAGCTAGAATGGAGAAGTGAATTTTTGGTTCTGGCACTGTTCCTTGTTTCTCTGTCAGGTGTCTGTCAGGGATGACAGAGAAAGAGTCTGGGACACCGTTCAGCTGCAAGTCGATGCAGAAAGTAAAACCTCCCCTATTTGTTGACCCATGCGTCAGCTGAATTTTAAAAAGGCTGGGCCTCTGTTAGCAAAAAAGAAGACTTTGTTGCCATAGAAACAGACTCATCACATGATTGCAGTTCCTGGGTTGTCACTAAGGATTCTTCTCTCAGACTTGAGGGTGACAGTTCTTTATGAGTCTTGCAGAATAACAATTGGCAGTTGAGCATTTTAAACTGTAAATCACAGTTGATGCTGTTGTTTTTTTTTCACTCCCCACGGCATAGATTACTTCTCCCAAATGAGGACTCCTCATCTGTCAGAGCAGTTTCTCCCCCGTGTAACATTTGTGGGTTAGCTAATACCATGACTGGCTGTCAACAGTGTATTTATTTAAAGTCACAAGTCATGCCATGTGTTAAGTGTTACTGGAGGCATACACTCTGTTTGTTTCGATGGGAATTTGAGTGTGTGGGAGAGCGTGTCAACATGGTTTAAAAAAAAAAAAACATTTGCAGTAAGCAACAAGTTGTTGTACACCAATACATGTTCAACAGCCATGTACGGTTTGGCACTTAGTCATACAATTATGGTATAACAATGGATGCCAGAAAATTCAGTAATTACATGTATATGCAACACCTAAAATCAAACTCCCACTCGAAACTCCTCACGCAATGTCTTTTCAAGATGAGGATTTTTGCAAAGACTGTTTGTACAACTGTCTAAAGATTTCCACTTCCACACACATACACACATGCACACTAACACACACACACACACACCCTACCATGAACTTACCCTTGTTTTATTTTCATTGGCAACACCATTCAGCATGTGTGCATCGCATCGGTACCCCGTTTGCATACAGTCCCCACCCACGCAGCATTACTTTGCATAAATTACCAATGCACAATAACAGGCAAGTCCATCTGAATGTGTTTTTATGTTGTGACAGACAGGACCCTCCTCTCACAGAGTGCCGTGGTTCACACACACTGCGGGGGCAATATAACGACACTGATACTCTCTCACTGCAATTACGGCTTCTGCCCCCCCCCCCCCCCCCCCCCCCCAGAGGTCCCCGGCTACACATAGGGGATGTGTGAGAGCTACAGACACAAGAGCAGCAAGTTGGCTGCACAAGGGACTGATTGTCAATAGAAAATCCCAGAAACACATTTGATGGAAAATAGTGTTTTTAGGCATGTGTGTGTGTGTGTGTGTGTGTGTGTGTGTGTGTGTGTGTGTGTGTGTGTGTATGTGTGTGTTTGTGTGTGTTTGAAAGTGCATATGTATGTCTGTGCCTCAAGTAAACAATCACAGAATCATAAGCACTGGCTGACTCTCATCACCTGCTGTATGCAGCGGAAATGAGACCCTGCCTTAACATTGGCCCATTGGCCTGATGGTTTCCTGCTACTGATGTTGCACAACTTGCTTAATTTCTCCACACATCACTCCCTTATGAACAATACACCTACATTTTATGAAACATCAGGGAGGGTTTTTTCCGTGTGCTGACAGAACAAGATCGGGCATATATCCCCAAATCCCATTTGCTTAATTGCAAAAACATGAAGTGAATATTTTTTCTTTCCCCGAGGGCCGGTGTCAGCATGGCAGTCATGGTTGAAATGATGAGCTGTAGCACTTAGCTGGCTCTGTGGACACCAACTGTTGCATAAACAGCATGTAGTTGAGTGGAGAGATAATATAGACAGATTATAGGCAGGTGGGGGGTAGAATGAAAAACACAAGGCACCTTACAAGGGCTTAGCTCACTGCAGCACCCTCACACACACACACACACACACACACACTCACACACACACACACACACACACTGACATATACACACACAGACACACTCATGCATATATGCATACACTCACACACAAACACAGTCACTCGTGCCAACATACACATACAAACACAGACATATTTGGACACAGACTGTCTCTCTCTCTCTCTTTCTCTCTCTCTCTCTCTCTCTTTTCCTCTGTCCATCTCTCTCATTCTCTCTTACTTTCTCTCTCTCTCACTCACACACACACACAGACACACACACACACAGACACACACACACACACACACAAACACACAGAAAGATACAGACTTCCATCACCTCATCACAGACCTGGGAACAGAGTGGAGAGGAACCGCCTGACTTTTATTCCAAATTCCTCCATTACTTTAGAC
>NC_045161.1:25609750-25702250 GCF_900700415.2 Clupea harengus
GTATCCTACAATAGAGTACAGTGTACATACAGAATATGTTTTATCACTATGGTATCAATCCCACGCTTCAACCAACTCAGATGCAGAACCACGTTCTAAAATTGAATTCTTCCAAACCGCCCTGCTTATCTTTTAAGACTAGATGAGAGCTGAGCCAACAATCAACTCCAGTAATTATAGCCACATGATGTGAGGCCAAGCCCAGATGCCACTGTGACTCTGAGACAAACCGACAGCCTGACCTCATGTAGCCCGCTGCCCGCCGCTGCCCGCCGCTGCCCACCGCCGTGTGGGTTTACCCATCTCCACTGTTCCGGCCGTCTCACAAGCAGATGGACTGCCGTCATCTCTGGCCAAGCGACAGGGAAAGGTGGCCGCTCCCGTCCACCTGGGACGGAGAGTCGGCCATTTCTCTGGGCAGGAGGCCCTCGCTTGCTGACCCCCGAATCTCAGACATTCTGACCGAGGATAAAAAGCCAAGACCCTCTCAGCAGAAATGGCCAGAGCTCATTTGCAGGATTCAGCGGCCCTACATGACTGCCTCCGGCAGCGAAATCAAAAGTCAGTCCTGTCTGAATTATAAAGGCCCTCTGCGTGACATCAGGTCAGTGGCGTGCAGGGTACATGAAAGGGTAGCGGTGCAAGACTGAGCACACTACATTTCCCAGAAGTCACCAGGCTTTAGTGAAAGCTTGAGAATGCCCTTTCTGGCTCTAGAATTGCTTCCCTCAGGGAGTGAGACTTAGCATGCCTGGTTGAAAAGAAATGGAAATATGAGAGCATAACTATGGCTATGCATACACTTTATGGGCTCTTATATAGTCAGCTTTTACATGGAACATGCATCATTTCTCACTTTGGGATAAAGAATAACTCTAGTCCCTTGATGTGTTTGCAAATAGCATCGCACTGCATTTTAATAGCCTCCACGGGTCAGCTCTGCTCACACACTTAGGAGGAGCTGGTGTTTAATCAGGGGGTCTCCTCAGTACCAGGCTTTACCATCTGAGGCATGTTGCATTGAAGGTCAGAGGGGAATAGGTGGGGAATTTAAGTTGGTTTCCCCGGTAGCGCTCGTCCCCGTGGAGACGGTGGCAGGCACGGAATGGTGAGAGATGCCGCGTGTGCGTTGCTAACAGCTGTCTCTTCCCAGAGCAACCACCGGCCGCACGCTCCACTGAGCTTAAACGAACAGATGGATCTCGCTCACTGCTGGTATCCTGCAGAACGACCATATCAAACGCAAAGTTTGAGATGATTCAACGCCTCATGTTTTTTTGTTTATTTATTTTTTTGTTTGTTGTTCGTGCCTCTTTTTCCCTCTCAGTGTTTCAAGCAGTAGTACAGTGAGGGGGGGGGGGGGGGGTTCTGATTTCTAAAAGCAGTTGGGAAACGATGCAGCAGCTGAGAAAACACCTGTGCCTCGGTTTACATGAGTCAGCCTGTGCTCGTCGTGCCGCCACTATATTGCACCACATGAATCAGAATCATATTTTTCGGTTTAGGTGCAAAAATGGAGATGTTGAACTGAAAACTTGGCTTTCAATCAACACAGAACTTTCTCCTCATACTTTCGCAATCATTCTCTTTTCTCTCACTGTTCACTTTCAATTTCGTACTCAAAAACAGGGCTTTTGAGCCTGGAGCCCATGGCTTGATGGAATCCAGTTTTGAAATGGCGAGACTGCGCTTGTGACACCTCATCTCCTCATCCCCTTTTCAAGTGCTCCTCACACATCCACACCTTGCTAGACACACCAGTGTGTTCCCTGGAGTTCTGCAGCCTCCATTATGATTCAAATGATCTCATCCAACAGGCTCTCTTTGTCTGACTATTTACATGTGTGTATAGAGAGGAAATGTATTCTGCTCACATCAGAGAGTGATTGGCAAACTACACCCACTTTGTATTGTAGCAGCGATCCCCTCTCACGCCTCTTTCCTTCTATTAATTCCAGCACAGTTCAAACACAGCCCCAACCAGCCATGCCTCAATCACTTAAATATTGTAAGTATGTCTAAATATTCATAACCTCTGGTGGAGCCACAACCCTACACTTCAAATCAGGAGCTTTTTATTCCCCCTCAGTCTCTGGTCTTCTCTGTATCTCAGACTCAACCATGACCCGATACTTTAACATGCAGAGGAGGAACGAAATCTCATTCTAGGAACCCCGATGACCTTTAACCTCTCGCTACGGAGAAACACAGCTTTTTAGCTAGTCTTTGCCCTGCCTCTGGCAGCCTCCCCCAGCACTGTTCATTTCATTACTGTCTGTCTTCTTCCATCTGGGAGCCCGTGTCCTCCAACAATAGGGGGATCTGTTCGGTTCAGTCAGGCAGCCGACCGACCCACTCTCACGTTCGCAATTACCTCCTAAAACGGAGAGCTGAGTGATGAAACTTGTGCGATTGCGGCCCCAGATAGCAGATGAAGATGTTCACTGGTGGGTTTATTGGAAGCGAGCTTCCAGGAAGGGTGTGGGCTTGCGTGCTGTTGATTAATGTTATGACTAATACGTGTTATTAAAACACCATAATGACACCCTTACTTGGGCTCACACTGCCAACACACAACCCAAGCCAGTTTTCTCCTTGGAGTCGTCCATGGAGTGTGTCTTGGCAGATTGCGTGCACATGTATTTACCTTTGTAATCATGCAATGCAGTGTTGCTCTCTGTCCATGAAGACGCAGTCAATCATTGCTTCATTGCAAACCGTCACTCAAAGCTGAATAATAATACAGCCTTAAATAGGCCTCTCCGTCCACAGAGAGTGAGGAAGAAAGGCGTTTAGCATAGCAGAGGCCTTCGCGCATCTCCAGACCGAACTGAACGAGACAGCCGTCCCCGGCTCAGCTCCTTTGTGCTGTTCCAGGACACACATCAGTAGGGGATGTAGTCATTACCCTCTCTGTCCGTCTGATTATTCAGTGGGAAATCAATGGCCTCCTCCCACAGTCCCAGTACAGGCCGGTGACAAAGTGATCGGGTTTCACGTGTGGGGGAGAGAGGGACCCTCAGACCACAAGCCCGGCTCTTTTCTTCTGCTGTCACAGGCTTCCAATTCCAATTTCCAATCCTTTTGTCTCTCCTCTCTCAGATATGTGATTTAAAAGGGCCTCATGCTGCATTGGCTCCTGAGTGGCCTCCGGACCAGCGAGCGAGTCAGTCCACCCCCCCAAAAAAATAAGAAGAGGAACACAGAGGCACCATCTTTTCTCTTTTACTCTCTCTCCCTCTCTCTGTCTGTCTCTCTCTCTCTCTCTCTCGTCAGCCGAGCACGTAATTTTCATTTTCAGCATGACACTGTTAGCAGGCTTTCTGTAGCAGGCTCTTGTTGTGCAGATGTGCAGGTGAATGGATTGCAGCGAGATTCTTGTCACATTGTCTAAATGGAGGACCGGTTTAGCAAACCGTGCTCTCAAACGCATACAAATTATTCAGAGAAAATAATAGTTCTCTTTCTCAGGAATAACCATAACTAACTTATAATTTAAAGGATTAAAGGAATACAACAAATTCACATTTTTGTACACAAGAATCAAAGAATTGGGTCCACAGTTATTTTTAGATACTACTAGATTTATTTTTTTCCACTGTCTTGCATATGTAATTACTACTACAACTTGTCCTATCATCACTCCCTCTGTTCAGAGAACTGCTATTTATACTGTTCGTATAACCAGCTGTACATATGTTGTTCTTCAAATGCGCATTCTGTACATAAAACATTACATATGCACTCTCTACACTGTCCACTATATCACCGTCTAAAACCATTTCTATACATGTTGCATTGCACTGTTCATGTTAGTTCAAGTATCAATTATGGAGTAGTGCTAACCCCTCCAGTCTAACCCTCCAGTCTGTATAACACTGCTGTTTCTTTCACTTCTGGATAGCTGCTAACTGCATGTCATAGGCTTTGTACCTGTGCTCTGACCATCAAGCTTAGCCTGATCTAATCTAATCTTACGATGATAAGGATAGGTACGATTTCCATTTTTTTCTTCCATTTATTACCATTTAAAACAAACGAGGTGATTTTACCATCACTGAAACTTTTGTCGAGCCATGTTGGTAGTGATGTTTGAACGCAACAAGGCGCATGGCAGGTCACAGTAAAGAGACGTTGTTTACGAGCGGCGGCCGCCAGCCTCACAAGCCCCTCAGCCAGGCCCGGGGGAGGGAGTCAGCCCTGCAGTACATAAACTGATTTATCCCTTATTGAATTTGCTGGCATGAGGACCTTGGCTGAGAAAGGAGGGGAACACGGCAGAGGAGAGAGATTGGTTTTGGTGACAGATACAATTCAACCCTCCGCCAGTGGCGGCCACCTCGTGATGAGTGAATTAGAAGAACATACGATTAGAGTTTAAAAGAGAGAAGGAGGGGGAAAAAACCTCCTCTTCACACAGACAGAAGCGATTGTATAAGGTTGTCTTGATCAGATGAGTTTGAACAGATAAAAAACATTAAGTAATCATACTATGAGCCATGAACTTGCCTCCACAGAGTTAGCAGATGAAGCTAAACGGTTTTGACAGCAAGCTCTTCTTTCTTAGGACAGTAAGCACCATTATAGGAATATATTAAATTCCAGTATTATCATTAGCTCGTCTTTGACCCCTGTAATGTATTTTTGTACAGCAGTCGATGTTCCATTATTTAGGCCTGCTCTGCTGCAATGATTCAATGAGGATGTGATCTCACCAGGGTCTCTAACTGTAATTTCAAGTTTAAATTTAGCCTGACTTACACTGTATCGACTCGAAGACTCTGCATGGGAGTTGAACTCTACAAGTGGAGGGCAGTTTAAAATGTCACTGCTTTGCCTTATTATTATATTATTCTTTAATTATTTAAAAAAAAAAAAAGCTGAGACAGATACAACATGGTTCTCACCATGACCCCACAGAAAGGCCTGTAATAATTCAAATGTGGAAATTGAAGGGAAGGACAGGGCAGCATTGGCGAAGCAGAAGAATTGACAAAAATATATATTTTTTTATGGTAGTGTTGTTGCTGTTGTTTTGTCCAGAACCGTTTTTTGACGTTTTACATCTCATCCCACGATCTACGTAGACAGCCCCTTCTGAACTGGGTGGGAACTAATTGGTTGAATTGGGATTCAGATGTATTATGTGCTTGACACAGCCCTTTATTTAGCCTAATGAGGGGGCTATGTGAAGTTGAAAATTAACGAGATCATAATCACATGGTTCGGTCTCCACTTCATTTGGGTGGTGCTGTAATTTTATTACCTGCCTAAGTAGATTACCTCAGTCTGAATTTGCGGCATAAAAGTCCCCTCTCTGTGGTCTCTGAGAGGCTCGTCTGTGTGGCGGTACTGTGCCATTTTTTCCCTGTTTCGTGTTTCTCAAATCCTCCCTTTATGAAATACTTCAGTTAAGCTGTATGGACATCCGAACAGCTGTCGATGAAATAGGTGCTTTGATATTCTCCTAGCCTCCACTATCAGTAAACCAAACAGTTTACCTTAGTGAAACTTTACAAACCAATCAGAACACTGACAAAGACATGGACCCGATGAGGTGAGGTCTGCCTGTTATTTTGAATTGTCACAGCACACTCTAGGAAGAACGTTGGCTTCTGTGATGACTAGCTGGAATTAGCATGAACTGCATACATCGTTTACTGCATCTTGCATCTTTAAAGGTTTAACTTCTCAGCTGTGGTCTTATGCACACCTACACTCAGATGGATGCAGGGAGACAACCCGACATTTGTTGTAGTGACAAGGCAGGAGAAGGGAGACAGAGGGAGAAAAAAAAAACATGTTTGGCAGCAGTTGTGACTATGCACTCTACTCATCTTCCAAAAGATATGTCACTTCCCGATGGCCCTGACAGAGGCATCTGTTGAGCAACTCCCGGTGATTGATGTAGCGCTAATTTGATGAGCAACATTCTGGTTTTCTCTCAGCCTCTGGTCCTGTTGCTAAGAGAGGGCCTGCATCATACAGTGCTCTACGGAGGCGATATTAGGCCTGTCTGGTGTGCACTGGCCAGGCTGGAGTGTGACAGATTCAAAGAGGATTTATGCATCACAGCCCCCTGTCCACTCCTTTTTCCGTATGTGTGTACAGTCATCCAGCACTTATGTGTTATCAAGGTCATATAAATGCGTACAGTTGTAGGCAGATATTAACTTACCATGACAATACATTAACATTACACATTACCATATTTTTTTAGAATCGATTTTTTTAAAGCAAGTGTGTCATTTTATTCTCTCTGATGCATCTGGTTACATATTCCTTGATGAGTTTTCGTTTGCGTATTCATCAAAGTTAAGTCGGGGGAGAGTTTAGTCAAGTATGGTAAAATTGAAGCGAAAAGAGTAAAAGTCAGGAGAGAGAGAGAGAGAGAGGGGGAAAAAAAGTGTCAAGCTCTCATGAATTTGGCAGGCAAACTCCTCTCCGAAAAAAGAAGGAGTAGGAGTCTAATCTTGTTGGACATGGTCTGCTGAAATTCCTCCCATGTTGAGGGCCTCCATGGCTGCTGAAGATTTCAGCATTTTCCTGCAGCCCGTATCGCTGTGGAAATGCTTGCGCCACTATTCGCTCCAGTGTCGTGAGTCAGAGATACTCACACCATCTGTCAGTGGAAGTACCTTGAGAGATGCTCTAATACGTCTAATATTAGCGGAATTTTTTTTTCTTTTTTTTTTTTCACCCAATGCACATCCCTTTGGAAGCAATATCCTGGGGGAGACCATCTGGCCGCACAATTTTGGATCTGGTCACACACTGCGGGTGTGTGTGTGTGTGTGCGTGTGTGTGTGTGGGGGGGATGCAGTTATGCAGTCCATTTCAACATGCCTAAATGCTGCTTTGAGCAGAATTTTTTGAATTATGGAAAAAAAAATTAAAAGTACTCCCTATGTCACCTTCAAGTTGCAGAGAAACAGCTTGCTGTTTTTGTATGCAACAGTGGCATACAATATGCTTTACAAATATCTTCCTAAAATATTAAATTCATCAGATAATTCATCAGTTCACTCACTGTGCAATATGTAGATCTTTGTCAAAATGGTCACAGTGATATATAGAGTATATACTGTATAGAGCACAAATAAATGGTCACCGTGTAGAGTATATATAGAGCACAAATAAATGGTCACCGTGATATGTAGAGTATATATAGAGCACAAATAAATGGTCACCGTGATATGTAGAGTATATATAGAGCACAAATAAATGGTCACCGTGATATGTAGAGTATATATAGAGCACAAATAAATGCACTGCACCTAAGTATTCCTACTAGAAAAATGATTAATTATTTTGAGCATTGCCTTTTTCTCCCGTGTGAAGCAATACTTTCTGCCCTCATTTTCAGGGCACAAAGGCTGACCTCCTTAATGACCATAGGACACAATTTGGGCAGGACAAGATCCACACACAGAGAAAATCAAATGCCTTGTTCGTCGAAATGATTTGGTTGTCTGGAGCATTTTAATGTGTCACCTAAGAAACAACATGTGTCTTTATTCTAAAGCTTAAAGCTTGCCATGGATCTTTCACTAAATTTTAACCTAAATATAATATATAACATGTAATAATACTGTAAATATAAATATAAACCCAGCATTCTGGGCACAGTAACATCATGGTTTTATGCATGTGTGTGAAATGCAAACGAAAGCAGATTTTCCTTCTCTCTTGTTTGGTCTCTGCAGTCCATGGTCTGTGGAGACCAAATTAGCGTCCAAGCAAATAGCTTAAATTCACTAGCTACTAGGCTATCATCTGGTCCTGGAGCAATTTAAGGGAGGACTGTGTACAATTTGGTCATGGAAAAAGAATCTCGCATCTGCTTCTTCAAGTGCTAAAAGGTCACCAGCAATCCCCCCATGGAGAAGGAGCACATCACTGAAATCAATCATCTTTGCTAACATCCAGCAGGGCGTAGGGAGAATGGGACCCATTTCCTCTAAACATGGAAGATAACTCAAATTACTTCACTTGGATTGTCATATAAAGTCATAGATTTATATAATGAAAACAGGGAATGCCTGGAAGATTTCCAGAAAATGAATACATTTTTGTCTCTCTGAGTCATATTTCTAGACAGGCCTTCTGAAAAACATACTATATTTTACTGGAATACCAAATTCATGTCATAGAAATTAAATTATTTTCATTTTTCTTTAGAGTGGCAACACTGGAGGGGGCGATTACATGGCCACGTCCGTGAGTAAGCTGTGTAGCCAAGGCACTTTTCCGTCATGCTAGTGGCTTGGTCAGAGCGGCCTTTAAGTAGTTTGTTTTTCTCCTCAGCTGTGTTCTAATGTTATCCGCCTGGGACCGGGAGGTCATCCCCTATACTCTAGAGCCAAGCAACAGGATATCTTATCTATGAGCCATTAGAGAGCTTTGCCACCAGAACACAGCTTTGCATTCAAGGAATTAAAAATTAACCAGGCTGGTATCCTTTTTCTGTCCCTCTCAGAGTGTGTGTGTGTGTGTGGGGGGGGGGGGGGGGGGGTCGGTGGGGATGGTGGTGGTGGGGGGGGGGGGGAAGGCTCCACTATTCGTACAGATTTTGTGGAGATGACATCAGGGACCTAATCAGCCAAGAAGTGCTGACATGAAAACTAAGAAACAAACGAGGCATGCAACCAATTATAATTATTAACACATTCAGTGAGACAGCACTCTTGCTAGAGTCCAGGGCCACATAGAACAAACCTAGAGAACCGCATGCCATTATTGCAGTATGCAATTACAAAAATTACAGTGATTATTAAAAAATATAAAGATTATTGCAAGTCCTGTCAAAGTATCTCATATATTATCAAAACATTTGGACAATAATGAGTGCAGACTGTACATGTCTGTACATGTGAACATACTTATCAACCACAACGTTAAACTGAACATATTATGTCTATTAGTAGTGCCATATTCCAGAATAATTGGTGTTTTTCTTAGCTTACTTTACTCATTTTAGTTTTTGTTTTATTTTAATTTATCAAAACTAATATGCTCTAATATGACAACACTGTGACATCTGATCACTTCAGCATTAGGGAAACTGTTGTTAAACTTCTGTTTAAGAGATGCCATTTGACAAGCATCACACAATAGCTTTCGCTTGGCCCTGCTTCACTGTCAGTGCTGATGTCTCAGTGTTTTTCCTTACCAGCTTATTTATCGATAGCTTCAAGGTTGTGTGTCAAGTTGAGTTAAAACAAATTCTCTCCATTGTCAAATACGTTGCTGAATCACAATTGACTCATGTCTACAGACCCTGAAAACATGAAATAACTAGCTACAGTACTACATCCTATCCCTGCACGGTTGAATAAAACTGTACAGTTTAAAATGGTGATCGACAATGCATTTCAGTTTGATAAATGATAAACACTGACAACATTTAATAGCTAAAAATGAAGGTGGGATAACAACTGCGTGTGGGGCCCTGTGCAAGTAAGACTGCGAAAAGAAAAGGGATGAAAAGACCAAGCACTACAAAGGGAGAGAGAGTAGACACTCTGTCATGGTGAGGGGCGGGAAGAAAAGGAGCCTATTTTCGTCATGAGGGAGAGAACAATAAGAGCACCTGACAATCAAAGTGCAACCTTTGCTCCCCAGCTGCTGTGAGAGTTTTGGCACCGCTGGAAGCTGTAGATATTGTTCTGCAACCCAGAAAGAGCCCGGCGTTCAGCTCCGACCGGCTCGACCCACCTTAGCCCACATCTCTCAGGGGTCTTAAGTGGGGACCGGCGCCATGCTGGGGCATCAGCTTCAGGGCCAGGCCATGCTACCAGTCACAGCGGTCCTTTAGGGCCAGGCCACGCTACCAGTCACAGCGGCCCAGCCGCCTGGTGTCTTTGTGGGTCGGCTGAGGCCGCTGAGACCACATACTGTACCCAGCGCTGGCTGTCTAATTCATCTGCTCCTATCAAGGACTAACAGCCCCCATCCTCTAAACGCTTGATGTGACATTAATGGCCATTTTAGAAATTAAAACATAATTGAGAGCCTTGAGAACTTGACATGTAAGCTATCAAATAATTCTCAATCATTTTGAATATTTTTCTGTCCCTATTAAGGGAAAATAAACAGCAACTTCTACAGCTGTCTCGAATATGGATTAGTGTGTCAAGATTAAACATATCAGTCATGACATGAGTGGATACAGCAAAATATAAATAAGTCAACCATGAATGCCCTTGAAAAGTTTCCCCTTATGGGAGGTCAAGAACAAATGGTGACAGCTTACCCTGGCACAGTGCTGTGGTCATGCCGTCATCTTGCCCGTGGGCACTTGTTAGAGCCAGTCCAGTGTGCAGGGCATTCCCGTAGGCACACACAAGTGCATGGGGGAAACGTAGCGTAGCATGTTGACTCCAGGCATTCCCCTGAGTTCCCCATACTGTAGGAAGAGCCATGGGAACAGATGGGGGAAACTCTCTCTCCTTTCATTTGCCTTTTTCTCTCTCTCCCTCTCTCTCTCTCCCCCTCTGTCTCCCTCTCTCTCTCTCTCTCTCCCTCCCTCTCTCTCTCTCTACCTCTTTCTCTCCATTTCTCTCTCTCCCTCTGTCCCCCTCTCTCTCCCTCTCTCTCTCTCTCTCTTTCTTTCTCTCTCTCTCTCTCTCTGCACAAACAGAGGAGTTTCCATCGACTCTGTAATGTGTCAATCCATTCTTGCAAAGAAGTCGATGCTGCCGGTAAGCTTGAAAGAGAAAGGGATTAATTACAGCGTCAGAACGGACCGCATTGTCTTGTGTTTATTCGTTTTATTTTAGCTGAAAAAAAAAACAATCCTGTGCAATGCAACAGAAAAAGAACTCTTGCTTTGCAAGTTGACTTCTGTTCATTTTTTACACGGACACATCAAAGTAGCAATCAAAACCATGCCGACCTCAGATGAAATCAAGATTCTGAGTAGGACATGTCTGCCGTCAGACTGCTAGCACATACGATTCAGAAGAGTGGCAGAGACGGACAAGGGTAAATACAGCCATAATGACCTCTATTGCATCCTCGGCCCAAGTTGATGGCCGCCTCTAATGTTTGCACCATACCTCCCACTCCACAGCTATATAATTACACTGCCTCTCAGCTCTCCTGCTAGTACTAATGCATCACACTCTCTCACTCTCACAGGCACACACAAGCTGGGTCTGTTCTCTGAATAGCGAAAACACCCGTCCACCCACTGTGTCATATCAGCTCTCCTACCGGTTTCTCTTCAAAGAGGGTCGGAACCAATTCAGAGCTGTTTTTTTTCTAAATTCCTCAGCTTCACTTAAACTCCGGCTATTCATCACAGAAGATGTTGATGCCATCAGTATCCTTAGATCAGGAATCTGAAGTGGCATACGTCTGAGAGAGAGGAGGCAGACGTGCCTGTACTTTACTAGATCAAATGCCCTGCATGTGTGCTGTACACCCCGGCCTGATTACCCACTGAGGGGTTTTATGTGTTGCGTCTGAAAAGGTAACTATGACAGCACAGCCTTGAAAGGGTCAACATTATTGAACAGTGCCAAGATTTCCGTGACAACTCAGGTTGAGTTGTGTTTTCTCCTCAAGCTTGTATCCTGACTGTAGACTCTGTCTAAGGCACGTACAAACCATAATATTACACGTTACTAAACCCTATCCCTCACCCAAAAATGTCTCATGACAACTTCCACATTGTAGTTATCATTTAACAAGCATTAAGTAGACTACATAGTTCTTGAGGTCACTTAGCATAACGAAAGGCCTTTTCGTGTTTTTATGAGTATTTTGAAAGGTCAGGGCAAGTTTGTTATATTACTGGCTCGCCTTTCAACATGGTTTTCAGAGGTCCAGTAGACCTCTTTCATCTGATGCGGCGCTTGTCAGTCTTCCCTTAAGTGTGGTGTCTGACAGCCCCTCAGTTTTGAACAGACACAAACGAAATTGGTTTTGGTCACTGCTTTGGTCACTGTCTTTAGAGCACTTGCGGATGATGCATGACTGAGAGGCTTGTTTGTCCTGAGCTCTCCCTTCCCCCCACCCAGCCTTTTCTTTCTCACTCACAAAGGAAACAAAAGCCGGATCCGTTCTAAAACACTGAAAGAATTTGATGTCTTAATTCCGAGCCTTTTCATTCACAATATTGTGTTCTTCAATGTCTCGTTGAAAATTAGTGAAGAAATACAGAACAATCATCGCATTCTGCCAGTGATTTGGGACTGCTAATCAACTAAAGATCATTTAAGGATTCCTGAATACATTTCCGCACTTAAGAAATGTACTCATTCACCGAAGACACCACATCTGACCAAAAAAAACATGACCCCTTCTTACTAAGAAATCCTCAAGTCAAGTCCAACGTAAACCACTTACTAAACTTCGAAATTAATTTCTGTCTCTCCAGTTTGGGATTATTGTCATTTTAAATACGACGGCCTTATCTTCCTGGCTGGTTGCTCGGACAAATGAGTATTGTATCCATTTTCTTATCCACGAAACCAGCCACAGCACAGGCAAGTCAAGAAGATGCCATGGCAGCTACCGCAGCCTGTGAGGATTGGGGAAAGTGTAATGGGAGGACACCAGTAATCACACAACAATGGCATGGCCAGCAGTCTCGAAGCACCTAATGCTACGCTCTCAGCTGTTGCGCAATTGGCAGCCGGGACAGTACACTTGCATTGTCACAGACCAGTGCTGCATTGGACAAACCACAGGAAAAAACAAAGGAGTTCTGAGCCCGCTGTTATCCCCCTTAATTAAATCAACAGATTGGAATGAGGGGGAAGGCAACATCCTCTTGAGTGAGAGGGGAAAAAAATGCTTTCAAGGGGGTAGGGTAAGCTGCTAATGAAACGTGAGGGTTCCAGTGATGTGATTAGTGGGTGTGTCACCCGTTTTAATTGAATTGTTGGCCTGACCCAGTCTTTGTGCGCAGGTATAAAGTGATTGAGGAGCATGCCCTACAGTTTGTAAAGGGGCAAGAGCAGGCGGAAAAAAAGGGAAAGTGTCGTCCCTCTGGGGCCTAGAAAATGGGGGGCCATGAAGGGCCATGCTGTTTGGCCCTTTGTGTCCGTAGCCATCTGCACAGCCCTCCAAAGCCATTACAGCTCAGATTCAATCCATCCATATTAGAGTGGAGGGGGACAGGGGGTCAACAAAATGTGACGTTATGTCTGTCCCAAAAACAGATGAAGGGGCAGACGAGAAAGCCATGTCTACTTAAATTAATATAAATAACAGGAAGTAATATTAGGAATTGTACGTTTTCTTTGTACGAAATATTTTTATTGATTTCCATAAACGTTGGGTAAACGACAAATAAAGCATTTATGCAGCTAAGCTAATACAACGGAAAAACTGTGTGCAGTCCGTGTCATGGTATTTTAGAGCTCTGGCACAGTAATGGCAGCACTCTTAATGCACAGCGGTGAAGCATGTCTTGGTTGGAAACACTTGCAGCATATCCAGTGAGGATCTCTCCGTGTGCGTGGGTGTTCACTGTAAGCACAGAGCCAGCATTTAATGAATCTTATTTTGCAGTGATTATGCTAATTAAAATGCAATATAAACACATGCCTGTGTATGTGTTTCATTTCAATTAGCATATGACACAACAACAGTATGCAATGTGCAAACAAAATATTTACTGTTTTGTGTCTTTCCTCTCTCTTACTCTGTCTTGATACAGTAAGAGGATTTGATGTATTCGGCACCAAAATCCTCTTTCTTTTTGTCAGCTCATGAGAGCTATCCATCTCCTGTGCAGCTTTATTTCATTTTGTTTCTGCTGTTGCTCCCCACATAAGGAGTTCTCAAAAGATCAAATGGAGCCTTTCATTGCGGAAACACTGAATTTGTACTTTTCCAAGGAGTAATCTGGGCTCACCTCGGCCAACAGGATATTCCTCTCCGCCTCCTCCACTTCATTTTTAAGCCTGACAGAGCACAACCCACAAGCAAACCTCTATCCCAGTTTTGGATGTTCTGCCTCCCATTCTTGAGTCGTCTCGAAGGGCCATGGTCAGAAATAGCCTCTCAGCTTAAAAAAAAAAAAGGTAATTGCTATGTAATTTTTCAGCACTCCCATATAAGGGCAGGCCATTAAAATCACATTGAGTAACAATTGTTGCCCTGTCTGAGTTGACTAATAATACCGTACGCATAGAGCCCACTATAATACGGATGGTGGCACAGATGCAAGAGCCGCGCTACTTAGTAAACAAGCCCATGATAATACAAAAGGGATATTAAACAGTATGCAAATTCCATTCTTATTCAAGGAAATGTTTAATTGTTTTACTGAGCCATTATATCCTGCCAAAAGCAGTGACAAAACAAACAGTTTTCTTTTGCGCTGATCCAGCTTATTTGTCTCATACCACATATTAATGTATGTGCTATTTACTCGAATGATAATTCAGCCTGAAAGTACATTTAAATGGATGCGTTTGCATGGGCATCTGTCACTGTCACTTGGTAGGTTGACGTAGGCCTGTGAATAGCCTTTGAAAGTGGGTTGGGATCCTTGACACCCTCTCATCTCTTGGGTTGCACTTCCTGTCCGCTGAACCTGAAACCTTTTACAGCCAAGTGAGATATCTATAGAGTGCAATACGTCAAACTAGATGCATGCCCAGAGCATTTGGACGGATAAAAGATTGCCATTTGATAACTGAATAACTAAGGAGAACAAACCCCCTGTGTGATATTTTTTTACATTTAAGAAATACTGTAAACACTATGAAGAGTCATCTCAATTGACAATACACTACAGAATCAACATATTAGTATTTCAAAAATATCGGCAAGCCTCTTTAACATGCTGAAATTTTAAATCGCAGTACGCACACAAGCGAGACCTTGTAAACCTTCTCCTGAAGAATGTCTAAATTGTAGACACATCTGCTCAGCACTAACGGGTGAAGGGCACTCAGCGCTTTGAGGAGAGTCGGGCTGGCCATCTTCATTGCAGAGGTCCAGCCATTCGATCACGTGCATCACTGAGGCGGTGTCACAGCTTGAGAGGGGGAGCGAGGGGGGGGGGGGGGGGGTGTATGACATACCCTTTATACGCGTCCTAATGTCTGAGTGCATACATGCATGTGTCATCAGCCAGCACTGTAAACACTCCGTTATCAACAGATATTTTTAGTCAAGAGGAAAAAGAAAAACAGATTGACAAGCAAATGTCCTTAGCCTATTTGCCTTCAATGAACTTATTTGAAATATAATTAGCTTATGCATTTTTCACACTTGATTGGATAAGCTAATCTGTTTTTGAGGACATGCTAAACTTATTACTCAGTAAGTGACAGTGTAGACAGGTCAATGTTTGGATGAGGAGAATCTAAAATAGCTGTCAGATGTGTTTTCTGATGTGTAGCCACAGCCATTGATAAAAGTTTAAGATTAGTCTTGACAAAATGTACTTTTTTCTTCTGAATGCAGTGAGTTCATCAGAAATTAAAATTGATTGCATGAGATTGTTTCATCCTTATGTCAGCCGATTGACCAGTTTTTTGTCTTTTCAATTGACCATTACGCAGTAAACGCCGCATTTCGTTGTGATTTGCCTTTTTCTAGAAACCCACCTAAATGGTTAAAAAAAAGTCACAAATTGACTTTCACCTCTGATCTTTTCAGTCAAGTTCCTCTATGGATTTTTAAAATGATACAATGTATTAATTTCCTTTGGTTTTACCCTGACATGGTCCAAAATACTAGCATGATATGACACCTAAAACAGTGATTCAAGTTTTGAAAAAAGATGATTCCGCTGTGTATACACAGAAAGAGAAAAAGTCATAAACAACAAAAAGTTACGCACTCCCTGATATTATGATCCGTTACATGATTTGAACAGCTACACATCACCACTAAATCCTACAGAGTGTTGTCTTAAATAGGCAGTAACTCTGACAGTTGTAAAGTGTCTAATCATCTTTTTAGTAGTTATTAGTATACCATTGTTAGTATCTTTTTAGTATTAAGATGCATTCCATAGGTCCAATGAAGGGATCTGAAAGAGCAAATCATTTATTTCTACACTAATTGTAACACTGTTCCATTAACTGCACTGCATTTGACTTTATATGCTATATAAATAATTTGGGTAAACTGAATACTACTGCTTAGTTCCATACTTAGACTAGATATGGGCATTTGTTTTGGATTTTTAAATATGAATCTTAATTTTAGATGTTAATAACGTTTACCTGTTTATTCTGGTCTATACCAGTTTGTTTGAAACTGATCCCAATTAACATTTATACTTTTTTGGGGGGGGGGTCAATTAAAGAGCAAGTCTTACAATGGTATTACATTTATGTTATGGTATTTAGATAAACTTTGATTTCGTTGAGTTGATGACGATGAGAATCACAAATTATTCACAGAAATTCCGTAAATAACCGATGGAATACGAGAGAGCCCGAGAATGTCAGCGAACAACCTGTGAGCCAAAGGGAGCGAGCGAGAGCGAGACCGTGACTGACTGAGAGCGCGCGAGAGAAAAGAACCTGTCACAGCGCGGGGGACAGAGGGCGAAAGACTGAATGAGGAAAACTCGGAAACACGCCGCTTCAACTCGGGGAGAATATACATTTTAAAAAAGACTCTTTGCAACGATACAAATCACGCTTTGGACTGTTTTGCTTCAAAGCATCATAAGGAATATACACGAATTACGGTGGGTGCGAGAAGGCTTTAAAGGACGCCGATTTTAAACCTTTGGAATCGCACAAGGTTTCTTGAACTGAGGGGAAGGGATATTATTTCTCTTTCAAGTCGACCGGGAACGCGAAGTGGTTTCTGTTCACCCAAGAATATGAAAACGACCGAGGAAACCAAAGACAGTGAGTTTTTTTTATGCTTTCAATGTTGTTATTCGCTTTCTTGTTACCAACATTTTGGTGGAGCGTAAGTTGAAATGGTTGCTGCTCTCGTGTAGAATTGTGGACCGTTATAAGTAGCCAATGCATGCGATTGTTTCCTTTCCAGTTCCGATATCAATGATGTGAAGACGTATTGTTTTATGTCCCACCATAAGCTTTCTACAGACCAGTGTGCATCGATTCACAGCTTGTCCGAGATCGATACGGCTATGTACACGCCTCATGGCCAAATACTAGGACCAAGGCATCTCCTGTCAGTCAGACCGTGTACTGGAACCTGTTACATTGAACTGGGCATAAGACATGATAATTTCAGTATGAAAAAGAAGATTGACGGGTACACCTCTATGCACGGTGTCACAGCTGTCTCAAATTCGTTTAACCCACACAGAGAAATGCCGTGGTACATTACTAAACACCCAGCGTTGTCTCCTGTGCCTGATTCAGACAACTTACTAAAGTACAACAAAACATCAATGATAAGATAACTTATCTGCGCATTTCCAAATAGAAATGCTGCGTGATTAGACACAGCCTAATGGTTGTTAATTGCACGGCGATGTTTGAAATCAGGATGACTGTGGCATAACCTAGAACATGACTGACCCATCAATTACGAATTAATCAAAAACGAATTATGTTTTATTGTAGACTACTGTGAATTCATTGTTTTTAAACTTATTGTTCGGTGTACATTTCCCTATGTAGAAACGTTTAAATAATTTCTCGTTTGCGAAGAGTGTGTCAGCCCACAAGGCCAGAGTTAAAATCATTGAGATAATGATCAGTTATTACGGACTTGAGTAAACACTAACGGTATATGCGGCGTCCATCGTGTAGTTGTCTAACGCTTCTCATATGTTAACATGCCCAGTGATGTGCGACCGAAATGAGACGCCTCGCCTATTTTGTTTATATCGAGTCTTTAAAAAGCCTTTTGACTTTAACACGATCCGCTATATACCATACATGCATTAAGCTACTGGAAATAAATAATTGGCTACTTTTCCCCGGACTTTCCGCCATTTGCTTTCCAAGCTTAATAACAGCTTTGAAGAAAGGTCGTAATAATGTTTTTAGTTCTGAGGGACCAAATTGGGTTTGTGATATCCAATTTTGGCGCATTCGTTTACACTCGTTCCATGTGTATTTTGCATGCGTAACGCTTCTGTTTAGGAATTACAGAACGCGTTCGCATGCCAACCTCTGTCGACATTGAAACACACGACATTGCGTGCACACTGAAATTATACTTATTTGGCGTGCATTTCGTTTTTCATTTGAGAGGTCGAGTGGAAGCTTGTCTGTGTTGCGTCGCCTAGTACCAGCAACCGGCAATGAGTTGTATGCTGTCCCCAGAGGCTTTGGACAGTCATATCAGTAAATTCGATTAAATGGAATGTGGAAATCGGCAGTGTCGAACTGATTTGTTTGCATGTTTATTGCTCCACTGTAGTCTTGCCATACAATGACATGGCTCAGGTCCGTTGTTAAAAAAAGAAAACCAAAACACTTGCCTACCATGATGTGTGGCAGAGCTGCAAGTGCGGAATGGGTGGCAGCCTTTGCGCACCCACCAACTTCAGCTCCACACTTAAATGGTCGGAAAATGCCGTGCCAAATTACTGCCTTTTGCGTCATTTAGCACTAATGATGAGAGTTTTGCGTCTTACTAATCGTTGCAGTGGTGCTAAGGCGGATGGCATACCAGTCTTGCTAAAAAAATTAGACGGGGGATAGGCTCTGTAAGCTTTTTGCATTGAAATATCTTACTGTTGTGCATAACTTCAGTATTTTTCACCGTTGTTTGACCTTGCATACAAAGGGGACATAGAAAATCATTTAACTGCAAAATGTGTTTAATGTTCTTCTTTAACGTAAACGTAATATAACGTGATTTATTTCCACTGATGTGTCTGATGTGTTCAGCAGAAGCATAAATCGCTCTCTGTCATCGCTCGATTTTTAATATGCAGCCAGAGGGCAGCCAGACTGTATTGCAAGTGTTGTGGTGCAGTGTGTATGCCCACGGACGTGTGTGTGTGTGTGTGTGTGTGTGTGTGTGCGCCCACGGACGTGTTGGCGGGAGCCTAGTGCTGTGCCACTATGTGCGTGTGTATGTTTTTTTTTTTTTTTGCCCTGAAGTGATACCAGAGGGTCAGGCCTGACTAGCGACAGGGCAGCTGTTTTTTGCCTCTGCCCTCTGCAAATGAATTTCTGGGCCCTGTTGTTTGAGCCCCTCAGTAGTAAACAGAAAGCAAAATGCTGCCTTTGGTAATTAGTACTGTTGCATCCATCCACTCTCCATCTCTACCCATCACGCCACTCTGCCTTGGCGTTTCTATGGAGTGAACCCTCCACTCTCTACCCCTCTCTCTCTCTACCCCCCCCCCCCTTCTCTCTTTCCATCTCTATCTCTGCCTGTGCTCACTCATGCTCTCCACATCGGTAAATTATCTGTTTCAGGGATGAGTGGTAGCGTAAACATATTAAAGGGGAGGGCTTGTGTGTGTGTGTGTGTGTGTGTGTGTGTGTGTGTGTGTGTGTGTGTGTGTGTTTTTTTGCTTGTAATTATTTATTTATTTGTGTATGTGCACCACCCGGGCCAGTTGACGCAGCAGGTAGCTCCGCTGTACTAATGAGATGGAGCACCCAGCACAGCGGAGGTGAAGCACTCTCTGTGATGGGGCTGTTTGGGTTGAGATGCGGATGACGTTTAGGTGCCTCTCTTGAGAACCTCAAGTGAGAGAAGGGTGGTTGTTGTTGGTTTTGTTTTTACATTTTTTATTTTTAACTATTTTAAAGGGGTTTGTGCCTGACATGCAAATGTTGTAGGACAGTTTGCCGTAATATGCGTGTGTGTGTGAGAGAAAGAGAGAGAGAGAGAGAGAGTGTTGTGTCTGTTTGTCAAGGGGGTAGGCAGCAAATGCATTGAATTCACAGTTTGTGTTTGTCTATGGCTGTGTGTGTGTCAAGGAGGAGGAGGCAGCAAATGCATTGAATTCACACTTTGTGTAAATGTGTGTGTGTGTGTGTGTGTGTTACTGGGGGAGGACGCAGCAAATGCACTGAATTCACAGTTTGCGTAAATAGCTGTTGCACAGTGAGCACATAGGGACGAGGCATCTGTTGTTTGTGTGTGTGTGTGTGTGTGTGTGTGTGTGTGGGGGGGGGGTGTTATTTTCTTTGGCTCCTGCCACCTTGCTCACACATAGCTGATAGCCTGCTCCCTATAGCTGACGACAGATGATGGGGGAACAGGTCTGGCCAGAGCTGCTCCACCTCAGTCAGCTGCTTGCCGTGGAGTCCTGTCCTTCGGATTCACCGTGACCGTGCTCATTAAGTGTGCCCCAGTTTTACAGAAAGTGTGTTAGGCAGGAGTGTGACGAGCAGTGGTGACCGGTGAAAGTCTTTCCTCAGCAAGGCTCTCGTGGACCCGGATGCCTTACAGTGTTTACCCATAATCCCGTGGCTCCCCTGTGCCTTCATTCCTTGGAGAATGAAATGTAGTTTGGATAAAATTGGGGTTGTGTCTACATGGCAACGTAAGGGTTGCATTTTCGAAAGATTCCACTTTGGGACACGATTTCAAAAGTTGACCTTTTCAGGCCCTGAAAACGCAATTGTCGTGTGGATAGAAGGCCAAAACTCTGTTTTCACCATTGTTGTATGGATGGCACTCCTAGGATCTAGTCTCTAGGATATCAAAAGCTCAATGCTACATTTAGCCTTCAAGCCTTCATAGCCTGTCTAGGGTATTAACTTGGATGTCTAGATATGGCGAGCTCAACAATGCATACTGCCTACTAGGAGTGGGAATTGCCACAGAGGCAGTGATACGATACTATCATGATATTTGGGCTATGATGTTTTTGCGATTCTTTACATCCCACGATATAGTAAGTATTGCAATTTGATTCTGCAATACATTCTGATTTATTTTTCCCATATATTACCAAAATGCATTATAAGTCATATCTAACAACTCAATTAATCACTGTTGAATCTTACCATGCAATTCTCTAAACAAAATTATCACATATTTCAACTCCTACTACACAGCGAGTGTATGGACTACTGTACTTTTTGTGAATAGCACAAAATATCAATCCTTAAGTAAATAAGTGTGCCAGAACATTACTCTATTATTTGTGAAGAGAATAAAATAATTCAGTCCTCCATTGAGATTTTGAACACCCAACACATGTTGAGGACTACTTTAGGATACTTTATATGTAGAATGGAATATCCTCTATCCTTCATTTAACACATACTCTTCTGGAGGATTAGAGTACTATACATTTGTGGGATTTTAACAACCTATACAAATAAATATGCACTCCCTTAAGCAACTTAAAATAATTAAAATAATTTACAGCTTCAAATAAATGTAGAAATGTAATTTAATTGGTTCTTGACTCTGACTTCCTTTCCCATTTCCGCTGTGAAGCAAGCGAAGAACGAGGTCTTGCACCATTTTGTGGACTTCAGAAGCAATGTTATCAGAGTAGATGTATTTACAAAAAAAAAAAATGAAAACTATTAATATTAAATAAATAAATATCGATACTTGGCACTGCTGTATAATATATGGTGCTGAAAACTATAGCGATACTACACTGTATTTGTGCATGTTCATTTTTTTTAAAAATCTACTACCTACATCTCTGTGCCATCCAATACAGTATTTTGACCTTGTCTGCCAATAAATCTCTCATTATGCACAAAACTATTGATAATATGTAAGCTATTTGAGCTCTTAAATGAAAATGAATTCAATGCATTTGGGCTAAGCCACGATGGCGTGCAGGATCACTAGGATGGTTTGAATGTAACTTGACAGGTAGGAAAACACATCAAATTGTTTACCACAGCAACTTTATGCCGCTGATGTAAATAATAACAGGTTTTTTGGAGTTGCCGTAGGCTGGATTATTAAGGCTCTAGCCACATTACTGACGGAGAGATTTATGAATGCGTCAGCATAGTGGTCAATTGGGAAGCAAATCACTCCTGGTGCTGTGCCAGCCGCTTATCAATCATATTTGCAATGACGTCCCCTAATGTTTAAACATAATGTTAAATGGGCTAGTTCAGCAAAATATAATGGAGTTGCTGTATGAAACATCATATATATATATATATATATACTGTATATATAATGGTTTACAGAGTCTCATTCACTAATGTGTAGTTCTTTTTAATCGTGTGAAAGTGAGTGGTAGCCATTTGTTTCTGGTCAATGGCATTTTAGTTAATAAAACAATTTGTGCTGTGCTGACAAACACATTTGTTTTGGGTGGACTGTATCTTGAAGTTTTCCTGCCTTCGCCTGTCCCAGTGTCCTTCTCTAGTGTCATGCGTCTTGCTGGTTTGCAAATATTCCATGAAAATAGCACCTGTTGGTCTTTCTTTTGGCAGTGACAGATGCCACCATGTTGACTCAAACTCCTGAGGTTTCCTGTTATCTAGGCCTGCTGTCTCCACTGTGTGTTTACATAACAGGCCTTGGGCAGTCGTCACTGTGGCCTCACTTGAGTTCATTGGTTAGCCAATGATTTGCTCAATTTCATTTATGGGCTCTGTTAAGTTATTTTATTTATTTATTTCTGCCATTTTCTGTGTATTTGAGGCCTTGGGGGGAAAAGTCCGATTGATGATGGTGGACAGAGCTGTGGGCAGTACTTTCTTGTTTTGTTTTTATGAGAACCCTTGTTGATTACTTGTTCAAGAGAGACACATAGTTGTGTAATGGGAAACCAGTAGTAGTTCTGGGAGATGGTAAAGCCATATTGCCCGCTGCACATTAACCGCCCCTTGTGACATCTAACTTTTGTTTCTGCCAAGTGCAAATAGACAGTGCCAAGTGAGACATCAGTCGGTAAATGTCCTTTTTACTGCAGGGCCATTGCAGTAGCATTGTTATTGCCATACTGTGATCACCCCTTGTGGTGGTGGTGATGTACTTCTGTCCATCAGGGCGACTACTAAAAGGTCTGCGGGAGGTAGATGTCACACTGTGATATCCCATTTAAGTCGCTAGTAATATTTGAGCTTATTAAGGCAAAAACAAATGCAAAATCCCCGCATTTGTGGTGATAAATGACCAGAGAAATGGGAGACTTGTGTTGTTGTTGTTGTTGTAGTAATAGTTGTTGTTGTTGTTGTTTTTTTGGACAGGATTATCTCTTAGTCATTTAAAACACAGACTACAGTGCTTGCCCTGTGTTTGCCAGGAAGAGACCGGAATCCACATTGCATCACTGGCCAGCCATTGTGTTGTACATCTGCTGATTGAACTATCAGTCGAACAGTCGAGGTGTTCTCATTTTGTTCCCACAAAAGAACAACACATATAGAGAGCAGAGTAGCCAGGGTTTTCAATCACTGTTGCCATTGTTTGTTGTTCGACTAGCGTCTGGCTGGCAGTGTTGTTGTTTCATCCTGCCATAGATCAAGAGGCAGACTCCATCGTTTCGGCCACAAGCCGTAAGATGCCCTCATTGGGTAAAAGCACGAGAGTAATGCCACCGTCTTTGCACGACTGTAAGCCAGCTGAGGTATCTGCAAATACTTGGACCCTAGAGATCCGGCTAAAAATAAAGCATGCCTCAAGCGTACAAGGCATTATTTGAGAATTACCAGGAGTAATTGGGTTATTATCTGACCCGAGCAGCAGCCGCTTTGTTGCTAGTCATCCTGGCTGTCGTTAGTCCCTGATGATAAAGCCGTGGTCATATTGTCAAATGTAGAGCCCACCTGTAGGTGTGCATGAAAGAGCTCTGTTACCCGTCACAGTCATTGCTGCCTTGCAGCAAGAAATAGTTTTTTTCGCAGTGTGATTTATGTATCTATTTTATTTCCCCCTTTATCCTTATTTTTTAATGAATTGTTTTTGGAGCATTGACATGTTTGCACTCCCACTGACTCTTTTTAGGCATGACCTGTCGACATATGAAGATGTTTCCATCACAGAGGGCTGATTATCCTCCTGTCTGATGAACATTTTCGGTGTGTGTTAGTGGATTTTTGCCTCGCTATCCTACCTGTTAAGGTGATCTCGGCGCTTTGAAGTGAATACTGTCAGCTCACGGAGAAGAGGGGCGGCACTTTGTAGTTTTTTCAGCATGACATTAAAATGTTAACACAAGCGTGCCGTTTGCGTCTTGAAACGGTGCAGGCTCTTTTGATCAGGCGCTGAGAGGCACCAAAGACTGGCGATGCTCAACCGGCGGGATTGTTCTACCTAATGTAGATGGGGTGTGTGTGTGTGTGTGTGTGTGTGTGTGTGTGTGTGTGTGTGTGTGAGATGACATGTTGTTGATGCATTTGAATTCCCTCTCCCACCCTCCCCTGCATCACTTTTTAAAAAGTTACATGGAGCTGGGCTGCCTTGGTGGCAGACGGATGTGTACGTGTGTGTGTGTGTGTGTGTGTGTATGTGTGTGTGTTTTCTCCTGTTATTGCGTTCACCTCATTGCGCCAGCGCTCCCTGTCACCGCATATCATCAATTAATGAGACGTCAGTGAGGATGACTGGCTCTCTGAAAAGCATTGTGCTCGTCAGGCCCAGAAGAGCAGCTATGTCTACGTGTTTGCTGAAAAGGCTAATTCTGCTTCTCTTGCGTGTTTCCTTTCATAAAAAGCAAATGTGAGCTTTTTATTTATTTTTTATTTTTTATTTTTTTGCTTTGTCTCCTCCTTCCATTCATGGCTCCTGAGGTGAGTCGGGCTGTATGAAGAAGGATGTCAAGGATTTCTTCACAGCTTCGGCTAGGCAGGTGTTCCTCAAGCCTCACAGCTCTGCTTGGACTCCGCTGCCATTTTGTCACTGCCATAGAAACCTGAAATAGAAAATGACATCAGACACTTCATTAGATAGACCCACCTTTTACATCATGTGACTACCAATCGCTAAGGAAGGACTGAATTTTATATTGGTTTGATTTAAATGCTAGGGATCTTAATGCTAGGGATCTTAATGCTAGGAGTCTTAATGCTAGGGATCTTAATACTAGGGATCTTAATGCTAGGGATCTTAATGCTAGGGATCTTAATGCTAGGGATCTTAATGCTAGGGATCTTAATGCTAGGGATCTAAATGCTAGGGGTCTAAATGCTAGGGGTCTAAATGCTAATGCTCCTTAGCCTACATGCTCGTGCTGAGGCTTTTATAATATAAGTGGATTAAAACCGGTTGTCCTCCATTTCACTGGAAATCTTAGTGGCACGTTTCATTTGCCCAAGCATGTAAGCAAGGAGAGCACTGTTAAACAAAAAACATCACAAAATCTTTTTTCCCTTATTACCAACACACTTGTGCAACACTTGTTTATGAGAGCCAGACAGAGGAGTAATTGATGTACTTCCTTGGAGACCGTGGTCAATTAGCATCCATGAGAGAAACTGTTAAAAACGCACCGCTGACTCAAATTGCCATTTTCTGCTTAATTTCACATTGATGTGCATTTAGATGACAACTCTCTAGAAGTCTGCCACCAACAAGGCGGATGGGTCAGGTTAGGAATTCACCATCAAAAAAAAAAAGGAAACAGACCCTTTTCTCTGGCTTCCTGTCTTGGTGATCATTTACCGAGTTTCTCTTTTAATGCTAGACCCATTTGCCATGTCTTCCTGGCAAATGATTGTCCAAGTGCGGAGGTGTCAGGGCTTTCAAAATAAAAGCATTTGTCTAGACGTTAATGCACATGGATGCAAGGCTGCCTCATTCATTAGGCGATTGACATGCAGTGTTTGCTCTGCCCAGGCACCAAGCACGGACGTGATATCACTCCCCATTCCCTCAAAATTCCAAAGGAGATTGAGTATATTTAAGCAGAATAAAGAACAGTTTGTCTTACACAGAGGGCCCTTTTATCTGATGGGAAACTCACACACACACACATCCCTGTGTCATGGTGTTGAGGGATGGCCTATCTGATAATGTACCAGACTGAAGATCCCAAAGATAAAAGCCATCTAGGTTGTCGATTCCTCAACGTTTGTGTACCTCCGTAGATCTGTATTTGTATGCGTTTGTGTGTTTATGTGGGTGTACATTTACAACAGCTGCTGTTAGCCTTTTGGTGATTGGTGAGAGATTTCACTCAGATCCCTGCATTCCAGAGACGTAAGTAAAACAGTGGGAGAATGCGTCGCCACGACAACCCCAACACTCACACAACTGCTAATGACTCTCCACTGCTATCAGTGTCTGTTAACCACCCACCCTCCTCCAGTCCACGGCCCCCTTGAGAAATGTTGTTTTGATTTTTGAGTCGCTTTCCTGCCAGTACCCATTCAGAAGCATCCTGTCCGGCTCGCTGATGGCCTGCAATGCCATTACCATGATTAGATTGTCTGAAGGCAAATGAGAATCAGATGACTCACACTGGCCATTAATCCATTTGTTTAAATGCTCCATCCACCACCAACCCCTCACCCCACCTGTCCCTCAGTCTTCTACAAGGTCATTTCTGGTTGCTTCTCAGTACTCTCATGTAATGTAGACCTTTAAGTGTGAACCTATTGATGACTACTGTGTACGCCAGACTCATGTTTATGTGTGTTAGCTGTGCTAGTGGTTAAGGGGAAACCTGCAGGTAACCAGATATGCTCCTGTTTTTTTTATTTGGGAGCTTTATGGTGCCGCATTGTGACAGGACAGAGATAGGTGCTGAGGTGTGACCAGCGTAATAGAGGATACAGGACAGAGTGGTCTATCACGGGCCTTGACATGCTCAGGAGATTGAAACTCAAGTGTATATATCACAGCATTGCGGCTTAATAAAATATTCCATCATGCCTGTGTCAGTGTACAAGAGCCTCACCTCGCCTTGCCAGATGAGTCCGGATGCAGTGGGGCCGCAGCATTGGAGATGCGTCATGAAGGACACCGATAAATAAATAAATTACTGATAAATTTAGACCAGAAGTGGCTGAAGTGTTTTTGAAGAAAGCAGCGGTGTTGATTCATTTATTTATTTATTTTGTTTGTTGCCGTTACTGTTGTTGTTTGTGTCGTCTGTGGGATTTAGAGAGAAAAGCGCGGCATTCAATATTTGAGGAAGGCTCTCTTGTGATCAAATGAGCTGTTTGTGTGGTGATAAACGGCTCCTCTTATAGCCGGTGAGTTTTAAAATATATAAAAAAAAACATTAAAAATGAGAGAAAAGATGATGCTATTCATCATGCAGATCATATTTTCCAGAGCATCCCTGAAATGAATATCCCAGTGGGATCCATCTCCGTCAGTCTGCAATGGATCTGAAACACTCTTAAGGAATCAAACCGCTCATTACGCCTGAGGGAGACCATCGGCAGCGCGACTGCGGTGGGACATCTACTTTGAGCTTAATTCCCTTAATTTAAGCATTTTGGGGGGGGGGGGGGGGGGGGGGAATATATTTTTGCATAGATTTTGATGTGTGTGCAAAACTGGAGCGAGCAGTCATGTAAGAATAAACACTGTTCTTATTTTGAAATGCGTTTAGTCAGATGTGAAAAAGTAAACCGTTGGCATTTTTAAATAAAGCCACTCTTGAATGGGTCTATTGAAACAAACTGGTGTGTTGACGACTGTTGAGTTCACTCCCATCATCTTGCTCCTTGTGGCTTCACTGTGTGTGTGTGTGTGTGTGTGTGTGTGTGTGTGTGTGTGTGTGTGTGTGTGTGTGTGTGTGTCCAGATTGACTCGCATGGTGTGGCGTAAGTGTGGGTCTGGACGTGTTCCCATCCCACAGGCCGACCTGCCCTCTGCCATTCTGGCGAGGCCCCAGTGGTCCTGGACAAATAACATGCACTGATGCACCAGAGGGTGAAGTCACCGTGTCAGGGGTTTGGTCAATACTGCTGAGGACTGCCCAAAAATGCTGTAGCCTCCTTTGTGGTCAATAGAACAATTGGTGCACCTTTTATTGTAATTGAATGTAGTATCTACCTCTTACACAGCCTGATGAAGGGCAAATGGGCAGAAATGCATCTATTCCCACATCCTACAAGTTTTACTGGGCTCTTACGCTTCTACTGATGGGATAATTGTTAGCATTGGAGTATTTAGAGTGGGTGTTTGTGGTGGAGGTGAAATTTCTACACTAGTGTGTGTGTGCACAGGACAAAAGTCACACGGCTTCTCTGTGTGTGTGTGGTCGAGAGAGAGAAAGAGAGAGAGAAGGCAAGAGAGCAAAAGTGGGATATCTGCCAGATGCACGGCAGTGGTGGGTGGGTGTAGGGGGGTATTAATTGATGTTGGTGTTGATGTGAACGAGGTGAGAAGGTTGCGCGCTTGATCACGCTGTGCCTTACTTAATCAGCATGCCACGCTAGCCTGACTCTTATTCATAATGGATAGCAGGGGTGTTATTGATGGCAACAAGGGTGAGGCTAGTGAGTGGGGAGGGCTTAGATAAAAGGATGCCCTTCTTCCATCACCCCTACCCAAACCCCTCCCCTGCCCCTGCCCCTGTCCCGCTCCGCTCTTCTCCTCCTCCCCCTTGAGCCGTGCGTGCCCCTGTGCCAGGTATCCAGGTGAGGCGAACTGGCAGTAGCCAGTGATGAGAAGGAGGTGTGATTCATGAGCCCGCCGCGCCCCGTGCCCCCCCCCCCCCCCCAGAGGCCTGGGGGAACAGCGGGCATTATCAGTGGTAAATGGGTCTGAAAATGCTTCGGCCAGAACGGGCCCGGCAACGTGTGATTTATCGCCGGGGCCAACGCTGCGAATAGTTAGCCCCACGTTACCGCCAGGGATATAAGCATTTTCATGGCCACAGTTCAAGTTTATTTCAGATATAAATTCTAAAAAGACGTGAGACAAAAAAGCACAAGGGAATTTATAACGTTGGGAGATGTTGTTTGCAAGCTGCCAGCAGGAAGTAGTCTGTTAATGTGTCGCAGACAAGGATGAACGGTTGTTTTGTTCCCTTATCATCTTTTGTTTTTTTTTGGGGTCGAGAAGTACTGTATATTAAAGATCCTTTTCCTCAAGGAACTCAAAAAAATCTGCTTCTTTTCCCAAAAGCAAGGAGTACAAAAGGAAGTTGAAACGGAGCAGCAGGGAAATGAAACCGAGAACAGAGGAGTTCCTCTCATTTGAATATCAAGCCAAGTTTGATGTCTCCAACAAATTATACCAAAACTTTGAACCTTTATAATTGGATTTGTGCAACCAGACACATGTACAACAGGATACCAAAACAGAAAAAATTGTACTGCAAATAAAAAGAGAGATGGGCAGAAAATAATGTTTGGCTGTTTGGCCTTTTCATTTTGACACCTTTCACTGGTTTTTGAAACGGCTGGTCCTGTAATCGATCAGCAAAAATAATTAACCTTTGAAATGTACCACTGCCAGCAACTAAAGGACAATGGCGAGCCTCAGGGGTTACGTCTAGGTGGCCTGTGCCTTCAATGGAATTGTCAGGTTCCTTGGTTGTGGTCTGTGTCCGCCCGCGTCTGGCTTCGGCTAGTATTCTCCCCATTTCGGCTCATTAATGCCCTCAGACTATAATCAATGGCTGGGTTCGATGGTCCACCGCACAGCTGGCCGGACAAGATCACATTTCCCTGCTGTTCCCAGCGTGTCCTCCAGGGAAGAGGAGGAGCATTTAGCCTGCATTAGGCATGGAAATGATGTTTAGCGTTTGACCGAACACTCTGTTAATAACTTGTCACACCGTTTGGTTCTAATCAGCATGCCAAGAGAACAAATCTGGGCCGCCAGCTCTCTCACACACAGACACACACACACAGACACACAGACACACACACAGACACACACACAGACACACACACGTGAGTGAATGGATCCATCAGCCTCCAGTGAATTACATTGGATATGCATGAGTAGGTTTCAGTCTTCCTTCATCCGATGACCTTGCTGCTCTTCCCATATGTGTCGGATACTTAACATAGAGCTGCTGACTCCAGACTTGGGCTAGGTCCGCTCTGTAGTACTCGCTGCTTGCTGGACTGTTAACATAGAACTGTAAAGTGGCCCCCTGCCCCCATTTCTTTGCATTAAACAGGCGCTCCGATACAGATCACAGCCTAAGCAGGGTGTCCAAAGTAAAAGGACAAAGTAAGGACTTTCTATATTGTACAACATTTCTGAAGGCATTGTGGTGTGCTGAATTGCATTGTATGGCTTATAAAGGGGGCTTTGATGAATACCTTTTTGCTTGTGGCATCTGAGGGAAGGCCTGCTATAACAAGCCCTGTCTAAGAGAGACAGCTGCTGGGAGCATTTCTCAACGAAGGATTCAGAGCATTTTAAAAGACGAATGGACAAAATGCAGTTTGTCGTCTTTTAACCCAAAGGTCTTTCGGTTAAATGATTAAAACCATTGGCTCTGTTAAATAAAACATTGGCTAATCAACAGGGACCTGCTGATCCAAGTAGAGCCTACACCTCTGGCTAGCACTGAGCGCCTACAGAAATGATTTCAGTTATAGCCAATCAGAACGCGAAGATGTAGTATGCCAGTTGCCTGGCAATAAATTAATATAAATGTTTCTAAAAGGGTATGGGTTATCCATTTAAAGAAGTAACCATTTGCTTGTGAGCTCTTGGTTCTGCAGAAGGCATGCCTGCTTAAGCTGGTTCTGACAAACATCCCATGACAAGCAGCATTTGAAGATATGCATGACAATTTTGATTCTAATCTTTCCTGACTAACCGCTGTGATTCTTTTGCACACCGAATAAACCCAATGAAAGACACTTGGCTTAGTTAGTTAAGACATCAAATGATGCAAAGTTTCGAATACTTGTCACCCACGGATTTGTACTTAAATAATGAACTTACAAGCGTTGCATCTCTTCTTTTTTTTGCCAGGGCAACAGACGAAAAGCCTGGGGCCTCTTCTTGGCCCCCTCATCACAAATCATTCCCTGTTTTCAGAGGGAGTAGTTAACATTTTTACAATGCGGTGTTCACAAGCCGGTTTTCAAAGAGTGCTCGTTTGACAGATCTTTATCGTGTAGTTTTGGCTGCATCACTTGGAAGTATCACGGCTCACTTCGTTGAATACCAATGAGTTTCTTTTGGTTTTTCGTCTTGCTCCTAAACAGACAGCTTGATTTCATCCTGGGTGTTCACCGGTGTCTTGCATGCATACACACAGACTCACACACACAGCTATTTCTTTAGATACAAGGATCAGAGAAGAGGTCCTATAATGATATAGGTTGAATAAGCCTTTTCGACCCCACTTTATATTAAGTGTCCTTATCTACTTACCCAAGCAATAAATAACACCATGTACATCCATACTATTGTATGTAACTAACCCCAAACCATAATATGTACCGTTACAGAAAGTATACTGTACAGTAATTATTAGAGGTGGGAGCAAATATTAATATAGTGTATTATTGTGATGTTTTTTGGCACAATATTGTATCAATATAGAGAGTATCGCAATACTTATTTATCTAATATTATTATTTTAATTTTATGATAACATTGCTTCAAATTTTATTTCCAATTATGATTTTGGTTTCCAGTGATTTATGAATACAACATAATAGAGATACAATTATTATTGTGTTGCATTCCGTTTCTCAATGATGCTCTCATTTTGTCTAATGTTATAAGTACAGATGACCCTTTTCCATTACAGTGGTGCACTTTCACCTCTCCCTAGAAGCCCAAACTCACTCTCAGCCAGGCTGTGGCATGTTTAGTTTAGCTCGAGCCAAGTTGACTGAATAAGAGCCTTTGGTCAACAAGGAAGGTGAAATCAATTCAGCTGTTTTGAAACACTTTGGTTTCAAGGAGTTCGATGATTAACGAGTCAGTGAGCAGCACCGCCACTACTGAATTAGCACCAAATTAGCACCAAATTTCACATGTTTTATTATTAATGACAAAACGTACCATTATATTCGTTAGCAAGCTAAAGATATCATAGGTAATGCTACAGGTGTAATCTACTGGGCAAGTAACAAATGCTAGCCAGAAGTTAAAGGGAAACTTTGGGATTTTTTTTTAACCTGGGTCGTATTTTCCTATTTTTACTATTGACAAAAATGATCAAAATCGGTCCAGTATTGAGTTAGAACAGGAACCGCAACATGGCTGTATAATGTAATCCCATTGGAGCATGCATCCACGTCACAGTAAACAGTTTTTTCCCCCGCCACTGACAGGCACATAATATTATTATAAGTGTGAGTCTACATGGAAAGGATCCCTACAGAGATAGACCTATGTCTGTTTACCTCATTAACTGTAAAGAAACAGGAACTGAAATTTAAACTACAGAAACTTTATCGCAATATCGTGACGGTATCGTATCAGTGTCTCTGTGGCAGTTCCCACCCCAAGTAATTATGTAGTTCTAAGTGTTTGTACCTAGTGAGTACCTAAGTGTGTAACTATCTACCCAAGTATTGGACGTATGTACTACCCAAGGACTCCTAATAGATGGTAGCTTTAGCTGAAGACCTCCTGGTCGGTAGAGGACCTGGTGGGGGAGTGATACGAGGAACATGTTTACTGAGGTTCCTGCTTAACATGCTTTTCTGCACAGCAGTTTTTACACGCCATGTTGTCCATGTTCAAATGTGCCTAGCTGATAGCGGAGCACCAGCTGCCACAAACACACACATTCACACACACATACACATTAAGACCTCACAGCACAAAGATGTCTCTGAGAGTAGAATTCATATGAAAGGTATATTGACAAATCATCATTGTGTAATCTTCTGGTTAATTAACAGTGGAAAAACACATGGAAGCCAGATGGCAGAGTTTTTCCATCTTTGTCGAAATCGACCATGCTTCCTTTCGGATTATTACCCATCATTGGAAAGGACTGTAATTGTAATGCAATCCTTTAGATGCCTTTTGAATACGGCAGTGCGATATTAACGTTATATCTTCATTATGCACGTTTTCTCAAGACTCCTAGGCAGTGCTGCTGACAACATAATTGTACGTGGTTCATTAAACTGTTACATTAGTAATATGACTTTTCATGCTAAGGTGCATTTCATGAGTTATTACGAGCGGCAAGGTGAAAGGCATTGATATTGAACTGCATTTTTAAAGCATAGTGAAAGCTAGTGATGTCTACTTTTGACAATTTAACTGTTCAGCCAAGATTTTAATGCGTCATGCTCTTCAGATGCAGGCCAAAAAAGGAGATATTTATACATCTTCAGGAGTTCAGTGCCAACTCCCGTTTTCTGACATGCCTGTAGGTGGTTTTAATACAGACCAAGAATTATCCTGTCAGAGATACCCCATTTGGCATAGAAATCATACATCTTTTTTGAGGGCACTGACAAACTGTTCTTAGAGCCAGAATTTCTTAATGTGGGAGGAAGAGGAGGGGAAAAAAAAACCAGAAGACCGTATCATCTGTAGTGCTAAGACGTTCGGATGGCTTTGAAATGTGCAAGTCGCATTGGCCAGTCAGGTGACGGCCACTGATGAAGCGCGTCAGTTAGCAGTCCCCTAAACGGGCTCTGAGAGACCCACCACCTCTGCATGCAAAGCATGCCTCCTGTGTTGCGTACGTCCACAGCCTGACAGCTGGTGGTGTGTGTTTCACTAGTTAATATTCAGTCCGGTAACGCTCCCCCCGTTCAAAGCCTCTTCAGCGTTAGTTGTCGTGCCGCTCTCACAATGAGGGTGCTACAATGAGGTGCCATTTCTTTTTCGATCTCCATCTCTCTCTCTCTCTCTCTCTCTCTCTTTTCCCATTGACGTATAAAATTCTCCCGCCACTTTGCTAACAGGGACAGCCGTTTGGCTGGCACTCTACGCGTCATTTTTTAGCTCGAGAGTGCCGCATTGCTCTGACAGAGCCACTCCGCCGTAATTGCTCGTCCAATTGCCGTTGGAGGGCTACAAGGAGATCTGTCAATAGACTGGGGTCGCCCCCCCTTTAACAAAGATATTCTGCGGGGCTTTCTGCCCTGGAAGTGAATGCCTGCGTGCTGTCTGGGCCCTGGCCTGTGATGAATATTAAAGTCTCCCTCTGCGCACAGCGCCTCCGGGGACGTCTCGGTTGGCGGCATCTTTAGCTCAAATTAATCTACAGTGTGGCACCAATGATTGCCTGTGTCATCGCCGCCGCCGCCCGCCCGCTGCCCGCCCGCTGCCGCCCGCTTCTCCGCTCGAGCCTCGCGCCAGGGCCTAATTTGGATGAGCCCTCTGCCATTTTGTGCCCCATCATGCCGAACTGTTTCCTTGCATTGATTCAGATCAAACGCGAGACTGCACATGGACAGAGATGCAAAATACAATTTGTCGCAGGCGAGGTGAAAAAAAAGGGAGAGGGAGAGAGAGAGAAAAAGGAAAAAGGCAATCAACGTTGACACCACTGACTTATTTCGGGCGAACAAAAGCTCCAAAGTGAAACTCTGCGCGCTCTGCTCTGGAGGCTCGAGGGTGTGAGACTGTTTAATTAAATCATGCAAACTCTACAGTAGGTTTTTAATGATGTATCCGCGTCGTTCTGATGCCTATTAAGGAGCAGAGATTTTATTGAAGGCTCTGGAGCACGCTTGGGAATCAAACAGAACGTTTGTTTTGAGATTAAGCATGATTTGGGATAATCAGTCATAAACTGCACTGTGAAGCAGATGATTTAATGCAGGCTTTGATCACTTTTCAGTGTCTAATATCATTGACATGGAAAAGGCTTACCAACTGATGTACCTTTTAAACTGCCTTGCATCAAAAAATTGGAGGGCAAACGTGTAAATCAGTACAGTCCTCAGGGGCTGCATTATGTGTCATTTAATTCATTCATCTTCCCCTTATGGTTTTCTGCCAAAGGTTTTCACATGAGCATGTGTGCAGCATGCTACAAATCTAGTAACAAAGGTAGCTACACAGAGGCGAGCACACTCGGTGTTGGATGCCATTTTGATCTCCTTGACAACCAGCGAGTCTTGTTGAAATGGCTGGGATCAGTGCCGCCCGCCTCTCTCTTCCTCTCTTTCTCTGTCTCTCTCGCTCTCTCTTTCTCTCTTTGGGCTCCACCAGCAGCTGATGCAAACCAAAGCAGGGCCAGAGGCTGTTCTCGCCTGGCAACAGCGCTCGCAGCACGGGTCAGGTCCCACTTGTTGCCGACAGCCAGCCAGCATCCCTCATCCCTTCAGGCCATCTTGTTGTTTTGTGTTTCGTGTGTGTTGTTTGAATTCAGATTTGGACCAGCCGGCTCCACTCCCCGCTGCCCCTCCACACCCGCTCCCCCCCCCCTCGGTTTACTTCTGCCCCTCTTCTGAGCTGTAACATTTTTGTCAACTTTCGTGACTCCCTGGCTTGCCGAAGCTTCATTTCTGGCAGGTCTCCCCTCCAGTGCTAAAGCCACCCACCCACACAGCCAGATTAGCTAAGCAGTGCAGCGGTGCACAGGCAGGAACTGCGGCCGCTCTCCACTCCCCACCGGCCACTCACAGTTGGAGAGAGGTATTTAGATTCTAATTTATACTCTTAGCCATGGTCCCTGTCTGCAATTTGGACAAACCCCATATCTAACTCCAACTCCCCCACCCTCCCCTCCTGCTAGGGTTGAGAGGTTAAGTGGTGTCTGTGGTATTTTTTTTTTTTACCAGGTTCCTCCATCTCAAATAGAGGGGCGGATTAAATTATTTGGTAAAGACTTTGGTGGATTTTGCAGTGACTTCTGGAGAGTGTGAAACATTTCCGACAGTAGTGTATGACGGCTGTGTGGCAGAGCCGTGACAATGTGTTGATCTCATTTCAATTCCAACCCATTTAGCTGCTGGCATAGAGGAATTGAGAGGGAAGGGAACTCTGACTGAAGAGACTTCAATTTCACAACACCCCAGCGTCTCGGACACATCATGCGGCAAAGACATTTAATTCCATGGTAGACAAGGATAGCCTCACCCTGAAGAATATTTTGAATAGCCATTATGCATGTTTCTTTTTTAATTTGCATAGTTATTAATGCATTACCATTGTGACTATAGATAGACTTACATTTTTTTTCTGCCAATTTGTTTCATGTTGATTTCATGGCTGTTGGCACAGTGAAGGACGTTCACTGACATGAGAGTTTGTCTCGAAAAAGGGAGCCAAGGAGGTGGCAGTGGGTTGTCAGGGTGGCAGCCATGTCTTCTGCATATACCCCGGGCACAATTAAAGGCATGCCTCGCTAATAGGGAAATGACATTAGCTGCCGTTTGGCTGTTTCTGCCTCGGTTCCTTCTGAGCATTTCTGTCACACATAATCGCTGCACGATGCTAAGTGGCCGCCTCCCTCTGCCCTCCTCCAGCTTCGAGCAAACCTCCCCGCCCGCCCGCCCGCCTGCCCGTGTCAAACGCTTCATTTCCTCAGGGGAGCAGCAATACTTTTTTTTTTTTCTCTCTCATCAAAGCGACTAGTTAATATCATTGCTTCCAATTGTGTATTGTCGCTGAGGCTAAACTGCCTGTGTCGTGGCTAAATTGCCACTTTTTATCCTGGCCTGTTAAGGGGCCACACACACACACCCACAGGACGTGCAACGTCCAAAAAACAGCAAGCTCTGCTTTTAATGAAGGTGCACACACAGCGACAGACGGCACTGAGCAACGACTTCTAACGCTACTCAAGCGACTACTAGCGTCAACACCACCGCACCAATGAGGGCCATTCATCACCTTTTCCATCAGCGTTTGTATTAAACACCAAAACAAGAACAAGCCCTCAGAAATCACCAGCGGTTGACATTCTGAACAGCAAACAACCTAAGCCAATGTTTTAAAAAAAAGGAATGTGGATTAGCGGTGCTTTTGTACGGTGTGTTACACGAAGCTGTGCGTGTGTTCCATCCTGTGTGTTGGAGATGGCCATATTGAAAGCCACGCGGGCTGCGTCAGGGGCCTGTTCTCCGAGACGTGATGTCCCCTCGGCCAATCTGTTTGACTCATGCCCCGATGGGGGGGGGGCTCTGTGTGGTCCCTGGCCAGCCTCAAGCGCTGTGCTCTGTGGACGGGGAAGGGAAGTAAGCCCGCTGTGCCTGGCGTCGCCACGGGTCTGGGCAATCTGCTCCTCTCACGGGCACGGTGCCTGGACGTTGCCGGACCTTACAGACTCGTATCTAAAATAGTGATGCAAGAGCCAGGGATTGATCCCCCCGCCCCTTTCCTACTGTACACCAACCCTTTTGTGTGGGGTGGTTGGCCATTTGTTGTTTGGGGTTGGCATGTGACGCATTATATATTCATTTTATATTCGTTATATATTGTATATGTTCCCCCTCAGTGCTACCTCATGCTGTTTAGCCACTAGCTCCTGCCCACCCGAGTGTCTGTTCCCGTAAACAGAACATTAGGTGTTATGATGCGGTTACTCCACTCCAGTTTTATTTTCTCGCTCTTTTTTTGTGTTTTGTTTTGTTTTGCTCTCCTTTCCTATGCCCTGTGCCATTTACTCTTCCACAGAGATAAGATGATAAAGCAGTCTAGCACCTGTCTAAACACCAGATTCACGCATCCATGCTTTACCGCACGGTTCAGGCAAGCAGACACAGGCCTATTGTCTGACTCCCAGCTTCAAGTTGACAAAGGTTCAAGGATGTTCCGCACAGTTGCCTCACACACCACTGGAGTTTTATGGGCAGAAAAACAACTTGCTTAATTACTCTTCCCGACCAGCCCAGGCTGCTCCGGCGTGGCTCGTGTTCAGCTCCGTGAACATGGGTCGGGTCTCTCTCCGTGAACATGGGTCGGGTCTCTCTCTCTCTCTCTCTCTCTCTCTCTCTCTCTCTCCGTGAACATGGGTCGGGTCTTTGTGTTCCAGTGCATAACGTGTAATGGTTGACATGGCACAGAATGTTCATCTGCACACCACTGGCCCCTCTGTGAAGGCAGTGATGCAGTGAATGTCATGTTTGTGTGTGTGTGGTGCGCTTAAGTGTTTGTGTGTCTTGGAAAGAGATGGAGAGAGAGAGAGAGGATAGAAAGAGAGAGTGAGGGTGAGAGAGAGAGAGAGTGTGCTAGAGGCGGGGTCACTGCATAGCACCATGTTTTCTGTGCTCCACACATCGACACACAGTAAACGCTGTTCCTTTGGGTGTTTTAGCGAAGGGTTAACGATCCCCACAGGCAGCTTGTTGAATCTTCACCTGAAATGCCCACAGAGCTCCCTCTGCTTTTTGCTGCTTTAGCCATTTGGCTTGCTGTGTTGTTGCCCCCTCACAGACCTTCTGTTAAATGACTAACTGGGAGGGCTCCTCGGAGAAATGCCCTTTTAAATTGTTTAAAAGCTTTCTGCACTCAAAATGGTTGCCGAGGTCACTCTTCCGAGCAGAGGGAGTTGCAAACGACTAATTGGAAAGGCTCTTGATTCTGTGTCCAAACACCTGGGCTTATAGTTAAAAGATAAAGTCGTGACCTTCCTTTGCGTCTCTGGTCAGAGGTCGTGCTATTCTCATTAGTGTCCTGAAATTGGCAGCAGAAGGACAAAGCGCCTTGAGTTTAGCCTGTTAATGATTTAGTGGCTAGCCTATGACCCTGTGGAATTGAACTACCCATAGGCTAATTTGTAGCAATTAGAGAATTTGTTTTCTTATTAAGACTGGGATGAGGAGTCATAAATAAATAGTTTGTTCTTTGCTCGTAATCTTGCTATTTCAAAATCCCTGCAGAGTAAGAGAACCAAGTATTTCAGTCCAGATTTTGTATTCTTGTATTCAATTGTATTTCCTCCTATAATGTATTTTATTATATCTTTTATGGTCTGTCTGTATTATATGTACCTGCCCAGGAAGGAAGGAAGGAATTAGCCAGTCGCTAAATCTGGCACAAAGCATCTCATCCCACCTGATTGATGTCTTTTGTACACTGTCCTTGACAAAAGAAATCGAATGAATTAAACTAAACTAAACTAAGCTCCTCTTATCAGCACAAATCTGAAGGCCGGCTGGGTCAGGAGGGGGGCTGAATGCCCCCGCAGTCCGGGCTTGCGCTTAGCTTTGCTGTGTTTCCAGGAAGTGCGAGGAATGCACAACAGCAGATGCCACAGCTCACTCTCCCACACTATCATGGAATGTGGGGACTAATTGATTCGTTGTGCTCTCTGTTAAAGGGCACTACCATCTTCCCCCTGTTGCTTGCAAAATGCGTAATTGCACTTTTTTTTATTTCCTTTCCATGTGCTCCAGTGAGGTTTTTCTTTTTTAACTGGCGCAGAACTGGACACCTTAGCCACTCTCTATCTCGCGACTCAGTCCAACATCTGTGGAATACTGGAGGGGCCAGATCCGGCCCAAAGTCACGTGTGTGTGTGTGTTCACAAGTGTGCTCTGACTTCCAATGGAAATATAAAAAGATAGGAACATTTGCAGATGCATCTGTCCTTGGCTTACACACAGTGGTGTTTCTGTTGGTGGCCTGACCCACTTAGCTAATGAAGAAAGCAAGGCATAATGGTCTCAAACAGCACTCTCTGTGTGTGTGTGTGTGTGTGTGAGACTGTGTGCGCGTGTACACGTTTTTGTGTCTGTGTTTGTGTGTGAATAAGTATTTTACCTACTTGTTGCAGGAATGATGCTGTTGCCATTGATACTATATCCCTAGCTACCTGATTCTGAAGTTCTGAGCAGGTGTGTGTGTGTAAAGGGCATAATGCCTCATGCCTCAATCCGGAGCAGCTTTCTGTTCACCTACAGCTCTAGTCATCCTCCTCATTGTGTGTCTTCCTCTGCCTCTGCCTCTTTTTGTCTCTGGGCTGGTCAGCGGGGGCATTCACTCACTCAGGAAGAGAGATAGTCATGCGCCAGCGTGATTCATGAAACATATTTATTTAGGGTCGGCGCATTCATCTCTGTCCTCCGACCTGAAGACAGACAGCCTGCCTGCCATCTTCTCCACAGGATGGCAAGGAGAGAGGATAGAGTAGTGCCACCCCCACCCGCCTGCCACTCATGCCCTTCGTCTCCCCTCCCCCCTCCACTCTCCTCACTCACTCAGAGGATGTGATATACACTCAGAGGCCAGTTTATTAGAAACACTGAGCTAAAACTAATGCAGTCTAATGCACCCATCCTGCAATAAATCTTAGCTTCGTGAAAGTTATGATATTTAGTATTTGTTTAAAGTAGTTAAGAGAGCTGTTGATTCAACTGTGTGTTCATTTTTAAGGCTGTAGTTTGTGGTGCTGTGAATAGTATTCATTGTACTGGAACATGTATTTTTTATTTTGACCACCCCATTTCAATTATTGAAGCTAGGCTAAATAACAGAAGCACCTTTTGTGTTCAATTTAATTCAATACAATTTAACAACACCACAAACTACATCCTCCAACATGATCAACACACCAGCTCTCAACTGTTTCAACATAAGCTGACAACAACCATGAAGGGGGATTTATTGCAGAGCTGTTGTAATAGACTGCATTAGTTTTCGCTAGGTGAACCTAATAAACTGGCAACTGAGTGTACTACCATCAGGGGTTTTGTGTGTGTGTGTGTGTGTGTGTGTGTGTGTGTGTGTGTGTGTGTGTGTGTGTGTGTGTGTGTGTGTGTGTGTGTGTGTGTGTGTGTGTGTGTGTGTGTGTGTGTGTGTGTGTGTGTGTGTGTGTGTGTGAGCGAGCATGACAGCCCCCTCACCCCCCCAGTGGGCCACTGATGTGCCGTCTATGCAGGTGTAACTCATCCTCTACCTGAGCCGCCGACCGGGGGACTCTCTTAAGAGAGCGCCCCAGGATCTGCTGCCACGGTGACGCCAATCAGTGCGCCTCAGCCAGAACACCCAGGCGCAGGTCACCGTCGGTTCAGTGTGTTCCCCGAGAAAATAGTTCCTCTGGGATTGCATTTTTCACCTGTGCCGTGGAGCTGGCAGTAGGCTTTATGGAGTCTGTATCCTAGGCTGGTTCTGCTTCAATGGTAGTGAGTGGGGATGGGGGGAAAAAACACCACTACCACCCTACTGGTAGAAGGGTAGGCTGTGCCGTTGTTGCAGCTCCTTCCCTGATGGTAGCGCTCTCAGTCGGAGCAGTTGGAGTCTGGTGGTTCTGGCGCTATAATAACGACATACAGGGAGGCAGAGGGGAACTGCTGTAAATGTACTGCGTGAGGTGGCCCAGGCAGGCGAGCCGCTCATCTCCCCCACGTATGTTTGCTCCGCGGGCAAAATGTTTGGGCACGAAGCACCCCACGGCTTCCGTTGGCTCACACAGCTTCTGACTTAATGAGCTTCGCGTAGCTCGGATCCATAGAACAGAGGGGGGGGGGGGGCTCAGATGCATGACTCTCGGGTCTAAAAAAAGGGGGGGGGGGGGAGAAAAACAAATCTGACGTCTTTGAGAAAATGGAGGGAGGGTTGGCGGCCACCCCCTGCGATAGATTCGAGCTCCTCTCTGCTAAATATATTCAGTGGAGAGGAGAATTGATTTTTATATGCTCCTAGCAGGCTGGGAAGGTTTAGCTGGAAAGACACTCCTGTGGGAATCCTGCGCCACAGCGAGGCCCGGAGCTCAGGGCTTATGGAGGCCACTCCGGCGAGTCGACTCTCTAGAACTTTTTTGTTTGCTGACAAAGGGGGGATATTTTTGAACCTGCTTCACCATTGTTCTACTCTCATTGTCAAGATGTTAGCTCTCCTTCATTCATTTAAAAATGACCACTGCCGAGAGACGAGTCAACAAGTTGGGGAAAGGAGCGCAATTAATCGTTGCTAACTACCTCAAGTCTCCTTCCCATGACTCATGTTTTTCTCATTCGCACAACAACTACAAAAACACACAAATAAGCTACATCACCACATTTGTAAAAAGGTCCCATTCAAAGCCATAGTGTATTAGCATTGGGCTAATACATAAGGTAGCTACATAAGTTAGCTAGCTTCGATAGCTACATAGTTCAGGACAATCAAATCAGATAATTATCTGTCCAACGGAAATACAGCCACCATGGTGTCACCACAGGCCCTTCAGTTCCCTCAGCCTAGACTTGTGTAAGACTCCTGTAATGAGTGTGTGTTGGCAGAGTAGGCACAAGTAGGTAGACAGGCAGATAGGCCATCCAATCATTTCACTTGGGACCGAATGAACTGATTGGACAGGCTTTTTACAGCCCTGCGACTGCTGCAGATGACTGATTTTCTTCTCTTTATTGCGAACGCATTTGATATATTCATTGTATAGACAAGAAATATAACAAAAAATGCTTCTGAAATGCTTCTGCCTTCCCTAACTTTAATAGTGAACCCATTTGGTTGGGTGATTTAGGTACCACAGGAAATAGTTTGAGGCAGATGGTAGATGAAATGGCACTGATTAGTTTGAATGCTTTTAACATGAGAAAAAAATGGATAGTGGATAGTGCTCATATTTCTTATATTAATATTATTTTCCCTAGGTTTTTCTTTGAATAAATAAACTATGATATATCCAGCAAGTGTCCATTCAGATCGGACAACATATGATTTCATAACATGTCAAAACCAATTACAACCATTAATGTCCCAGGATTTAATGAATTGTCCTTTTATATAGCCTACACACACAGACAGCACTCAATGGTTATGCAGCCTCTGTATTCATGGTAAACACTACATTAGAGTTTTTCTGAAGGAATTGGTTCCATTATTTTTATTTACCCTTGAGAGGACACGGCGACCTGATCTGCTGTTGCAGAGGAATGCTCTGTTGCATGCTGTTTACCTCGATGGAGATGAGGATCGGATAATGAGGCTGGTGCAGTCTGCAAGTGGGATGATGTGTTCTCAGCGGTCTGTTTCATGGCTTCACCTATCAGGCGGCTGTCCTTGACCGTATCCTGTTAGCCGTTGACTAACACACAGATGGATGGAGTGTGTACTAGATATAGGACTGGAGATTTGTGTCTGTGGTTCCCGTTGGGTGTTTGAGGAGCGCTAATGCCAGGAGCAACGGCCTAAGTCAATCCGACCCCATCCCTCTTCCTGTAACACATACAGTGCATGAAACCCATGCCATACGCCTATCACAGTGCGTTACGTTCTCAGACTTAGCAGTCATGCCCACCCTGTGAGGGAGAGCAGGTCATTGAATTGAATAGGGCTTATTACGTATTGAGTTTTAGCCTCAGAAACGGCCTTCAAAGCTAATAACAGTGGATGACATTGAAAATGTGAAGGTCAATATGTAATTATGGGCGCATTCATCCTTCATCATATGGGCGACCAAAATCAACACGTTTTTTTCCTCCTGAAGAATGAGTCCGAACCATAGGGGATGGAACACAACTCCTTTTTATGGATTGTAAAACCAACAATCTTTATTGCATGGGGCTGGCTCCACACTGCATGAATAACCCCTAGATAAGGATGTATGGACGACCATGGGGGAGGTAGTGGGAAGGCGGGGGGGGGGTCTCGCCTAGATAGCATCTGAATTATGCCTTGATTATACTTGCTTGCGGATGGGCACACGAACAGTTGCAGACATCACAGGCGCGTAGTTGTTCTTGTTATGCTACTTGGTGCTCTTGTATGTAGTGGTCACAACAAATTGGAGTGGACGTGGATGTCTGGACACAGAACGCGGAACCTCTTGTACCCACAGACACGCAAAGTATTATCGAGCTGTGGCAATGGGGAAGTGGGGCATGAGTTACATTTCCTGACAGAATGTAACAAATACAAAAACATTAGGGAAGCCTACTTCTCAAGAATAGAAGACATTTGCCCTGATAAAACATGTATCATTCCTCCAGGGTGAAATAGATGAATGCATACACCTGGCCTTTACAGTCCTGTTACTGACAGAGAAAGAATACAACATGACTATGAATAATAAATGTTTTCTTTCATTTTCATGTTCATTGTTCTTCTGTTCATTATATAATATATATATAATTGTGTTTTTTTCCCCTCCATTTAAAAAAAATAAAATAAAAATGTATTATCATTAATTTGACTTCCCATTATAAGTTAGATTTCAGGCTTTGGCAATATTGTTCTTACATTCATGCTTATAAAGCTTATTGAATTGAATTGAATTAGGAGAGAGGGAAAAGGAGAAAGAGAGAGAGGGGGGGGGGTAGAGGAACATATAGAGATAAAAAGAGTGGGTGGTGGGGGTGAGGGGTGGTGGTGGCTAGAGCCGTGTGGCTCCAGTCAGACTGGCAAAACAGGTGGAGCGAGGTGCTCCAAGGATGGGCTACCTGCAGATAAAAGGTGAGCGTACTGAATGTTAGCTCTGTTATTACAGCTAATTGGCCATGTTTGCTGGAGGGAGAGCAGTGTGACATGTTCCTCTGTATGCCTCTCTCTTCTCTTCTCTTTTCTTCCTTCCTCTCTTTCTCCCTCTCTTTTTCTCCCTCTCCTTTTCTCTTGTCACCTCTCTCTCTCTCGCTCTCTTTCTGTCCCTTCACTCTCTCTCTCTCTCTCTCTCTCTCTCTCTCTCACTCTTTGTCTCTCTCCTACCCCTCAGTGGCCTCACCATCCGGTGCCCCCTCCAGCAAAAAAACAGTCTCATCTCCTGTACCCACAGTCTCTTCTGTGGTTAATCTCCCCCCCCTACATCCGTAGATATTTGTTATAATGATAGTGCGCTGTTATTGTTGGATAGGCCTGTGATTTGATGTTCTCTGGCCCTTACGCTTGCAGCCAAGAGTGTTGACAGGCCATTAGTCACGCAGGCTAGGGGTGCAAAGTTCAGCTCCAGCCCCACGGGAGCCCCAGGTGGAGAGGAGCGAGAGGAGGAGGTGGTGGAGGAGACCACCAGCCCTGGTGTGTGGTTTCACCACCCAAACAGACCCATCACTCAGCAGGGAGAGAGGGAAGATAGAGTCAGGCTTGCTTAACTCATCAACATGGTATCTTTCTCTCTCTCTCTCTTTCTTTCTTTCTTTCTTTCTCTCTCTCTCTCTTTACTCTCATCTCTCCTCTACCTGTTTCTCTGGCTCTGTCTTTCTCTCACTCTATGCCTGTCTCTTTATCCTCTCTGTCTTTATCTCTACTATCTCAATCCTCATTCCATTATTTTATTTGTCTCTCGTCTCTCTCTCTTCTTGTCTCCTCCTCTTCACTGCCTTTATCTCTCTCTCCTTTCCATATCTGCCTCTTTTCTCTCTCTCTCCTCTCTCTCTCTCTCTCTCTCTCTCTGTTCCTCTCTCTCTCTCTCTCCTCTCTCTCTCTCCCTCCCTCCCTCCCTCTCCTCTCTGAGCATGCTCACAGCATCAGCTCCGCTCTCTGGGTTTATCAGTGGCCACACCCTGGCGTTTGGCCTGCAGTGTTGGTTGCACATAAAAAGGTTACAGTGATCACAGCACCTGGGAAGGTGTCACGCCTCCCTGAGTCACGCCTGGTGCAAACACACCGTGACTGTCACAGCCTCGCTGCCGTCGCAACAACAGCTCAAGGTCAAACGCCTCTCGGCTGGTGACCAGCGAGGGAGGGAGGGAGGGAGGGAGGGAGGGAGGGAGGGGGAGCAACACGGCAATCCAGAAAACAAACACGTGTCGTGATGGACCAGTCTGACCACGCACGCTAAAGTCTCAATATCTCCACATGTCAGGGTGATGGATATTGGAATTCATGCATAGTAAAAGGTGCTGTATTGTAATTGCCTGGGATACATATGTTTGTAAAGGGGAGCACGTGTGCATGTTTGAGTGGATGAAGTCCGGAGTTATCTGACAAGCGTGTGCCTGTGGCGGATCATGAGAACGAATGTTTCCTGCTCTCCAAACAAGATCCGTATCGTTCCGCGGGGCCTATCTGGTCAAATCCTCCAAGCCTCCGAGCTGTAATGAAGCCCACCAAATGTCTTGAGAGGGAAACTTTATCTCTCCCGCCTTGCTCTGGATAGAGAAAATAATCACAGTTTTCTCTCTCTGTGTATAATTGAGGGCAAGCTCTTGAAAGACAATAGTAAAGATAGAAGTGGCCTGGTTAATTGTCAGCGGGTGTGTATTCCGTGTCTTGACTCCTAAGCAGAGATTTCCCATAGTCCTAAGGGAGGGGGGCTGTGAGATAGGTGTGTGTGTGTGCGCGCACACTTGTGTGTGTAGGGGTGTCACTCATCCGTGCTCCATGGACCATGCCACTGATATGTTAACCAATGACAGAGAGAGTTAGTGAGAGAGAGAATGAGCGAGCCTAGAGAGAGAGAGAGAGAGAGAGAGAGAGAGAGAGAGAGAGAGAGAGAGAGAGAGAGAGAGAGAGAGAGAGAGAGAGAGAGAGAGAGAGAGAGAGAGAGAGAGAGAGAGAGAGAGAGAGAGAGAGAGAGAGAGAGAGAGAGAGAGAGAGAGAGAGAGAGAGAGTGAGAGGAAAATTCTTTGTGGTTCTTTCCCTATAGATCACATCACCATATCTATAGGATTCAATCCTTTTCAATCCTTTCCTACCAACCACACACAGTGCATAGTGCTGGTGGCTCTATTGTTGAGCAGTCATAGTATTCCGGATGACTGATATTGTTGACTGACAATCCTCTGAAATTAATTGTTAGGGATTATTGGTCTCAATAATGAAGTCACTCATATTGCATGCAATTATTTAAAAATATAAATATGCACAAAATCAATAATTACTCACGTAAATAGAGTTGCTACGCTTGGATAAACAGACTAATCCACTCATTGTCCGGCTTATAGTAATAACAATTACTCTAAAAATATCATCACCGTGGCTCGCTTAAGATCCTGCTCAGAGGAGAATGTCTCATGCAAATGTATGCATTGATGATTTGCTGCTATCTCTTACAGCTTGGAGTATATAGCGTAAGTGGATCAAAGCCACAGAGGGGACAGTTAGCATATGTAGTTCTGTTTAAGCTTCATTGTGTGCTGTTTAAGTTTGACAGTATGGGCTTATTTTCTCAGTTTTTTTCTCTGCTAATTTTAGTCATCTGTGAGTTCAGGCACAGGACACAATGAAGGAACTTACTGCAGGATTTAAAATGTTATATAATTGACAATAGAGTGTGTATCCATTCAGATATTTGTACTATTTCTCTACATTTTGGGATTATTTCTTTATATTCTGCCATTATACCTTAATATACTGGCATTATTTTGGCTCTTGACATACACGGAATGTCATCAGAAATGTATAATCACAGGATGCTAAATTGATGGATGATAAACCTGCTATCAAGTCATTTGTCCTCATTCGTTGAGGCCTTTGGTGTCTTAATCATCCGGACAGAAAAAGAAAAAGAGAAGGGAAACAAACAAAAAAAAGGCTGTGTGTCTTCGGTGGCATTTCCTAAGCCTTTTTTCTGTGTGTCTGCTGTCACCTGGGCTGCATGGAGTCTCATTAAGCCTCGAGGATAAGCCTCGGCCGCGTGGCTCGGTGGTGGCGGCGGTGGTGGTGGTGGACGGTCTGAGGGTGGGTTGCTGTAAGCAGGAACAAGGCTCCTGCCCGAGTGCAGATTCTAGCACAATCACGACCCACCGAGCAGTCATCTCTCTGTGCCCAAAAAGCAGACACTAGAGAGACACTAGAGAGACACTAGAGAGACACTAGAGAGACAGAGAGAGACAGAGAGAGACAGAGAGAGAGAGAGAGAGAGACAGAGAGAGACAGAGAGAGACAGAGAGAGAGAGACAGAGAGAGACAGAGAGAGACAGAGAGAGAGGGAAAAGAGAGATATATGTGTGTGTGTGTTGGAGGGGGGGGGGAGTGTGTGTGTGTGTGTGGGGGGGAGTGTGTGTGTGTTGGAGGGGGGGGGGGGGTTAGGTGCCTGAGTGAGGTGTTCCTGCTGATAGTCCATAAGATTAGTAATGACCAGCGGTGCATAAAAGACACTTCCAATTCTGACAGCGAGGCGAGAGCGCTTGAACGTGGCAGCCACAATTCAATGTGATAACTCGAACACTGCGTCTTACTTGCCTGATTTTTATGTAGGCTGGCATGATGACAAGGCCTCGGTGACAGCACCACTGCAGCACCACAACCTGTCAGGGTTTTTCAGTATTTTATGACTGTTTCAGCAAACATATTTTACAATTACAGGAGTTGGATAAAAAAAGAATTATAACGGTGTGTTGACTTCAAGATTCTGTTGAGGTCTGTTGAGACTGGAAATGGACATAAATTGCTCCCATATAATGTGGTCCAGCAAACTAAACAAATTGCTTATTGACTGGAATGAATCAAGACTATGCTTGTTATTGAACATATGTACAGCTGCTGTCTGAGTGCCATGGCTTAGTCGTTTAAGCCGTCCGACGCATACTGAGTGCTTCAATGCAAAACGACATCTAATCCATCCATGTGCATCTGGGTTGGTCCACGGGAGAGGACGGGGAAAATGGTCTTAGTGCTCAAAGCAACATTTTATTTATTTACCGACTTGCTTCGTATTAATTTGATTCTGTGCCCGGAGAACAAACTGTGCTCCGCATTAGTGCGGTCATGTATTGTCCTCTCCCCCTGCACCGTGTGCGTAATTTCATAAAAATCGACATCTTTCTAAACACTTCCACATAATTTGTTTTTAACTCACTCAACTTTCTACTTCCCATGAAAAACCAGTCCTCCACTCCAGGGAGAGATGAGAAATGTTATTACTTTGAGAAAAGATAAACTAGAGTCTCCAAATAAATGCATTAAGCTTTCCTTAACAGGAATTTCAATAAACTCTGTGTTTGGATGCCCATGCCCTGTACGCCAATGACCAACTCTTCGCTCCTCACTGCTGCAACCCCATTTCTCCGTGGGTGTGGTGGTGCAGTGGCACGGGTTCGATACGCACCGTGAGTGTGGTGGCGCAGTGGCCCGGCGCAGTGGCCCGGGTTCGATACGCATCGTGGGTGTGGTGGCGCAGTGGCCCGGGTTCCATTCCCGATCGCTGCAGGTCATATGTAAGAGGCTTTGGATATAAAGGTCTGTTGCATTCCTGACCTTTTCCTTTCTATATCCATCACAACCGTTTTTTAAAAGGCAAATATGGATGCGCCGTCTTGGAGCTCAAGAAGAGTGGAAATTTCTCCCGGTGTCCCTTCGCCACTCCAGGAAGGTCACGTGCGTTGTTTCTACTTGACATACTTAGCCCAAAGCCTCAGTCGCTCTATGAAGCCAGCGCTAAGGAGCTGCCCTCGATGCAAGCCCCCCCGTCACCGCGGAGACCATTAGCAAGGCCTCGCTCATCAAGGTCTGGCCAGAAGAAAAGGAGGAGGAGGAGGAGGAGGAGGTGGAGGTGGAGGAGAAAGAGTTTGAAGAAGAAGGGATCATATTCCCGGGGAGGTGTCAGGACTGGCTGGGGCTGTCACTGGTGGAGGAGCCTAACAAGACAGCCGTGGGAGGGAAGAAAGGTAAGGGGCTGAGGTGGAGGATCCTGCGTGGCGGTGGCGGAGGTGGAGGTGGCCTGTCAAATTAATGTCTGGCGGCCCGCAGTCAATAAGCCCCGAGTGCCTCTGCTGATGAAAGGTGTATTTATGTTCTGGTCATTGATTTCCAGTGCAAGATGTGCAAATTAATATGTCACTGTCATGCCCCGTCCCCATACACACACACAAACACACACACTCTTACTCCCCTGAGGGCTTGATACCGTTTCTTCCAATCAGTGTATAATACCTATGTGTGTTTGTGTGTGTGTCTGTGTATAGTGTGTGTGTGTGTGTGTGTGTGTGTGTGTGTGTGTGTGTGTGTGTGTGTGTGTGTGTGTGTGTGTGTGTGTGTGTCTGTGAATAGAGTGTGTGTGTGTGTGTGTGTGTGTCTCTGTGTATTTGTGTGTGTGTCTGTGTATAGAGTGTGTGCGTGTGCGTGTGTGTGTGTGTTCTCCTGGTTATTGATGGGCCCATGTTTCCTTGTGTTCTGCATGCTGGCAGCTCATAAATTTGAATGGCTGCCCTGATGTATGTTTGAGCTGACCACCACTTACATTAGACATTCATAATCCATGTCATGTTTGGATTCATGTTGCACTTAGGGCATGCATGATCAACTACATGTTTATGTGCACAAGTGTATGGATGTCGGTATGTATATGCGTGTGTATGTGTATGTGAGAATATGTGCGTGTGTTTGACTGTGTGTGTGTGTATGTATGTCTATTAACACGTGTATGTACTGTATGTATGCAAGTCTGTGTATTTGTGTCTGTGTGTGTTTGTGAGGTTAGTGTGCACACGTGTGTGTTTCGTACGCAGTTTTCTCACACCCGGCCCTGTGGTGTCCTGCTGGTGGGTGGGTGGGTGTGTGTGTGTGTGTGTGTGTGTGTGTGTGTGAAGGATGCCATCCCCAGGCGCTGTCACGCAGAAGTGCAGCGTAAGCTCCACCGTCTCAGCGTTGGCTCTCCTCACAGCCATGCCACCCTCTGGGATAAAAGCCCCTACAGAATATGCCTCGCCCTCTCTTTATCTCCCTCACAATGACGCAGACAGAAACCCAGCTTTTTCTCTCTCACACACACACACACACACACACACACACATACACACACACACACACACACACACACACACACACACACACACACACCCACCCCAACACATCCCCTTCTTTTTCTCCACCCCCCCTCTCTCACTCACACAAACCTCCTTAGTCTTCCTGTCACACACACACACACACACACACACACACACACACACTCCCCTCTATTTTCTCTCTCTCTCTCTCTCACTCCCTCACACACACACACACACACCCCTCTATTTTCTTTCTCTCTCTCTCACTCCCTCACTCTCACACACACACACACACACCAACTCACACTCACACACTAACACACACACAGACACACACACACACACACACACACACACGTGTATCCCCCCACCCCTAAATCTCATAGCTTGGAATGCAGCTGCCTTTCACTCCTTTATGCTTGGCGCTCCAGACAAGACATCTCACATCTCCCAGTCCCAACCCACACATAGAGGAATACATGGAGAGGTGCTGCGGAGGCCACAGAGGGACTCCATAATTCATGCGTCTGCCTCTGAAGATCTGTGTGGCCCGTTCCTATGATCTCACCTGTAACAGGGCTAGTGCGGCCCTCTTCCTCCTACTCATCATCTTCCTTCTTTTCCACACGTTCCATCCATCTTTAATGCAGAGGAGGCTGTCGCACATGATAAAATAGGTGAAGTCCTTGGGGAGAGAAATGAATATCCTCCTGAATCCTATATGGCCTCTGAGGCACCCCCACCCACCCCCACCCCCACCCCCAGCCTCAATCACCCACACCTCCACCTCCTCCTCCACCTCCTCCTCCACCTCCTCCTCATGAGCAAACACAGAGCTGACTGTCACCAGTGGAAGAGAGGCAGCCCTGATGTATAGTATTATAATTTTTTTATTTTTTTTAAACCTACCTTGGCTGTCATTGCGCCCCTATTCTCTCCTCTCCGCTCCTCTTCTCTCCTCTCTCGCTCCTTCTGTGCATCACATGCGGGAGGCAGGCCCTCACATGAAAGCCTGGGGCTCGCGGCGTCTGGGGAAACCGGAGCTGGCTGGCTGGGTCCAGGCCACCTATGGCGCCTCGGACTGCAAGCATGCGGGTCGCTGGCAGCTCCTGCATGTCAGCCCCCACGATCCCCCACCACCACCCCCCCACCACTCGTTGCAGTGTGGGCGTTCTGTGACTCACGCCGGAGTCTGAGAGCACGCCGGAATGTATTCGCCTCACAAGTCTTCCACTGTGAATGGAGAGAAGGTCTTTGATCACTGACACACAGTTCATGTTGCTTTTAGATTTTCTGTTTTCTTATATATGTATTGTTTTGTGTTGTTTGTATTCTTGTACTTATTTTATATGTATTTTCAAACCCTCTGACAATTAAAACAGTTGATGCTCAGCACCAGTATACACATGCTAAACAAGATGCATACTCACACCCAGTTGTTATACTAGACACTGATGAAAACGACCTTAGCACAGTTCCTGCTAATTTATGTCAAAATTAGCCACTGTGGGAGTCCACTTCCTGATCTCAGTGTGCCTTTCTCATGCAAACTAATTGGCAGAGAGGGATGTCAGTGTCTTTGAAAGATGACTGATTGGTCATTACTGCCACATTGCTTCTGATTACATTCTGGTAGCTATATTTAAAAAAAAAAAAAAACATGCTTTTTGAAAAGTATTGCTTCCTGCTGCTTTAAGCCAATGGGTTTACATCTTTAAGTCGGGGTTTTACTTTTGCGCGTGTTCCATCGTATTGATATTTCATCAACAAAAAAACCACACCTCTTGGGGTCCTCAGGAGCGGCACATTGAAAAAGCTTCCATCCAGAGTCCCTTTCTCCATGTGAATCATTTAATAAACGAATGCGTGCTGGCCGGCTGTTCTTATTCGTCAGGCTCGGATGTCAGTGTGGGGTGACAGGCGTGGATGGTCTGCAGGCTCCATCCTGAGAGATCGTGGCGGTGGCGAGGCGAAGGCAAGCAAACAGAGAGGCCAGCCATGGCCCTCTAATTATCCCCCAGCGTGCAGGAGAGGGAACGTTAGTAATTAGACTGAGGAAATGTTAATGCATTCTGTGCAAGATAATGGTGCTCCCCAGCATCCACCAGCCTGGGCATAAATCTCACAGACCCGTTTATGTTTTTGCCTGCCATAGCCTTCAAACAACTGGGGTGGGGTGGGGTGGGGTGGGGTGGACGTGTTGGAGCCACGTCCGCGTTCACAGCAGTGTCTCTTCCTCGGTCTGCTGTGGGTTGTGCTTGTGTGTACTATGAGACGGATTTTCTTATTGTAATGCTTAGCATGGCCTCTTGCTTGCTGCTGTGCCTCTGGTTTGTTGAAGGGTTTTCTATTCCTTTTTATTTTTCTGTTTTTCTTTTCTCTCTCTTCTCTTTTTTTTTTTTTTTTTAAAGAGGTGTTCTTTTTGATGACTGCTCCTGTGAAGTCCATGTTGGAGGGAGGCTCACATCAGTAATTGTCCTCTGAAGAAAGTCTTTTCCCGAATGAATGAATGTTTTAAAGGCTTTGTTTACTCGAGGCCTTCCCTGTGCTTCCTGTCTACATCAAGAGTAACGCTGGGAATAAATGCAGCGGTAGAAGTCAGGAATAATGTGACGGTGTTCCTTATGAATAATGTTAACGACAGTTTGAGGAGGGGGTGGGGGGGCAGGAGGAAGAAAGAAGACCAGGGAAAGAACAAAACGATCCGAGTCACCAGGCGGTTAGATGAAGTGGCAGGTTACTGAAGCGTTCATAGACATTTACAGTCACAAAGGATAGGACCACCCTGGATGTGCTCTCTCTCTCTCTCACTCTCTCTCTTTCTCTCTCCCCCCTTTCTCTCTCTCTCTCTCTCACTCTCTCTCTCTCATTCCCTCTTTCCCCTCTCCCCATCTCTCTCTCCCCCCTTGCTCTCCCTCACCCCCCCTCTCTCCTGTTCTCTCTCTCTCTCTATCATTCCCTATCTCTCCTCTCGTTCCCTCTCACTTACTCTTCCTCCCATCATTATCTCTTTAGTTCACTCTTTCCCCGTCTCCCCTCACTCTTTTTGACATTCTTCCCCTGTCTTGAGTTTCTCCCTTTCAGCTGTGAGGGTGTGTCTGAATGTGTGTATGGAAATTGATAGTGTGCACTGGAAAATGGAGAGAGAGAGAGAGTGGAGAATGCACACAAGTGATGGATCGCTGCTGCTCTGTATAATTGTAATTTGTCTATTTTGGGGTGATAAATAGAGACGCGTGCGACGGCGGGCGCGGGTGCGGGTGGGGTGCGGGTGGGGCGCGGGAGCACCGAAGCGAAAGGGAGTGAGCATGAGAAGATAGGTTGTTGTGACGGAGCAAACTTCCAAATCAAGACTGACATGTAAATGCAACCCCTGCTGTTTGTAGGAACTTCGCCACGCTAAGAAAGAGCGGAGTGGAGCACTGCACTCGATTAAATCATCCACTTGTCACGGCATAAAATAAATATAATGTCGGGGAGTGTGTCTGTCGCCCTAACTCAGTAGCACAAACACATTATCGTACGTTTCAGCTTGTTACCACTGCATCAAATAGGAATCCCCAAACTAGTATTATCTAAAGTTGGACTGAAGTGGTTAAATGGTCTTTACAGATCGCAGTGAGTCAGTGAGTGAGTCACAGTTTTGAACATGCATTAGAATGTGTTCATCAACATTTCTGCAATGTTTCAAAGATATAATATCCTTACTCTTCTAGAAGGAATTACTCATTTCATCCGTGGTGTTATTACCCAACCCCCAGTGGTTCCTTATCATTTACAGGGATTACAATCAATAGTTCTGCCCCCGGAACAGATTGTGGCATTGTGTTGTGCGTGCTGTGACACTAAGACCTGGCATGGGACAAGCAGTAGATCAGAGCACCAGAGGATGTGGGGAAATGAGTCCAGGACTCACTGATATCCCATAATGCACCAGGCCTACTCAATCACATATTGAGTATTCTACCCCTATCTTTTACTCATATGCGTAGGGGAGGGGGTGCTAGATCTTGTATGCCTCTAAAGGCCTGTGTGTGTGTGTGTGTGTGTGTGTGTGTGTGTGTGGGAGAGAGAGTACGTCTCTGTGTGTGTTTGTGTGGTGTGTGTGTGTTTGTTTGGTCGTGTGTATATGTGTTTCTGTTTGTTGGTTGTCTGTATGCTTGTGTAATTGTGTTTATGGGTATTTGTGTGTGTGTGCGTGTGTGTGTGTGCGTGCTACTTAAGGAGAGAGAGGATGCTGTGCCCTAAGTGTGTCTACACAGGCTCATTTCCTGCTTTAATTCGCCCATTTAAATGCATCTCTGGTCTTGTCAATACCTCCTGGGATCCTTGATGGAAAAAAAAGATGATTTGGTGTGTGCATTCCCCACCATGCCCTTCTTAACTAGGGAGAATAACAAGGCTAGGAAGGAGTATGCATGTTTTTGTTTTAACGGTCTTCTCTCACCATCTTTTAAGTGGGACTTACAATACAGTATAGGTATATATTTATCTATCTACTGTATATCTATATCTATATCTGTCTATCTGTCTGTCTGTCTCTATCTATCTATCTATCTATCTATCTATCTATCTATCTATATCTATGTATATATATATAGTATATATATACACATATTCTTTTTAGCTTTTTAGCCGACTGTGTGTCTCTGAGAATCTAAACTATTCCCTTGGTGTTTTTAGCACTTCTTGCTGTACCAGTTGAGCTTTGGGAACACACTGTGTTTCTTTGGAACAGGATTGTACACACGCAGGATGTGCAGTTATTGAAAACCCTTCTTCATTTCCTCGACTGTGACCATCTCCCCGCTCACAGCTGAGCTGTTTCCCAGTGGTCTTCCTCTGTCTGCTTGGGCTCAACCGTGCGCTTTCTCCCATGATGAGTGGGTAGCGCAGTGGAATTGGGTTAATGCTGGATCTTTATATAGCATCGTTTCTTCTGACGCCTCCCTAGTTTTGCTATTGTCCCTCTCAGTGATGAAAAATCTCTTTTCCAGCTATCTTGCCGCAGTGAATGAAAGGCGAACGTCCTGTCACAGTAATGGAATTGATTTAGATACCTCAAAAATGGACAGAAAGTGTTGAGTGCTGCTTGTTATTGTGACTGCTGGTTCAGAAGTGCCATCTCGTCTAGCGCTGCATTGACAGTACTGTGTGCCGATAAGCTCTCTATGCATCCACTGTCCTATGACCTTGAAAAAGATGTAGGCAGAGGCGGAAAGGCTGCTGGCTGATCACATTCTCTCACATATGCTAAATTGTTGTACGGGTCACAAGGATATGAAAAGGGAAAAATGACCTAGCTTTCACTCCATGAACTTGCCCACACGTCTTTTAACATTTAGATTTATCACACTTCAGTCATCCATCGTAAGCTACATTTAAGCTAGGCGTCCTTTTAATGTACAGTTCTTATTCATGGCCTTGGATTGATTGAACTGTTGGCTAGGGTCGCTGAATTGTATAACGCTGATTTTTATACAGTAGGTCACAGTGATATTTTCTTGTTCAGCGAGACCTCCTCTCATCTAGACACGCCATGCAGGGGGGACTATGGCCGCCAGTCGTAGAATTTCAATCGTAAAGTTTTTTTTTCTTCTGAAACTTGAATATGAGACGTACATTTTCAGAGCTTTTATGTCGAACATCCAATAGCGAGAGAGAGACTGGATGCCAGGTGGTTTAGTGGTTCTTGGGTACCTATGGTGCGAGTGTGACCGGTGTTTGTTTCACAGGCCGCCATAAATCTGCGAGAGTAACTCGAGTGGGAGACTTTTGAAATGGAATGCCGAGATATTTAGTTGAAACGGATCCTGCAGGCGGGCGGCTGCAGAAGTTTTCGGGGAGGGAGGAGAGGGACGCATTAGGGTGTCGCCCTGATGTGGTGTTGACTGAGAGGCAGCTCTGGGTTGGCCTGGGAAGGGCGGTGCTGTGGCGAGGCAGCCACTGGGAGGCCACTAGACCTGTGTATACACATATACACACACACACACACACACACACACACACACACACACACACACACACACACACACACACACACACACACACACACACACACACACATTCGTTTCCACACTCTCGCCTCTCTGCTGTGCTCCTCATCTCATCGGAGAAAGCCTCGCTCCCCGCTCTCAGTGTTGTTGGAGTGAGCGTGAGTGTGTCAGCAGCACAACAGCACAGCCGACTGTAACCTGAGACATGAATGCAAACATCATGGAAATCTTTTGACCCACAGTCCGTTGTTCCCATACCTGACAGAGCAGAGAACACTAGATCCTCAAGTATAAGACAATGGGCTTTTAGATACACTCCTGACGGAAGAGCCACACAATGTCTCATTTCACAGTCTTCAACTAGAAGTGCCCAAGAAACCCCCGACTAGCATGAGCCTAGGGTTGTGGCACAAAAAAACCTTTTTAAAGGCTAAATTAAGTGTGTTATTCAACCTTGTTTGATGCAAATGTGGCAGTCATGTAACTCCTCTGACAACCGCCCCTGTCATTTATTTTATTATTCTAAAAATATTGGCCAATGAAGAGGAATCAACAGCATTCATTCAGTGGGATTTTTCATAACTATGGTTTAAAATTTAATGAAAATTTGGTGGAATGAAAAGATTGTTGTTACTGGGTGGAAAATAAACAGGACCACACTGTTGTGGAAACTTGAAATAAACCTTAATGGCCATCAAACTGTGCTGTGTGGGGTCCACCTCTTTTCACAGTGCCACTCTCTCTGTTGCCGGAGCTACTTCTGACGACGTGCTTTTGTCTTGACTTCCTTTGCCCCAGCTGTATTAGTAGTTGCTCATGTTCTGTATCTTACAAAAAACACACCCTTCAAAAAATGCTGTGTTTTAGAGGAGTCATTTAAAGGACAATCGTCTGTGTCTGAAACATCCTGTTACTTGGATAGCCTCTGTCTTTTATGACACTTATCAGCACAGACAAACAGCTTTAGCCCGCGGTGGTGTTTCCAAATCAACTGGGACGTTTCAGTTTAAAAACCTTTATCTCAACAACACCAGCAATGCTGCTGCCAGCAAGTCAGCGAGCCCTGCCAGTCGACTTATTTTCAAACTAATCTTGTGTGTGTGCGGTAAAAAAAAAGTTCCCCTTTCCCTCTCCCTCTCGCCCTCGCCCATCCCCCACCGCTTCTCTGTCTGCCTTGACCAGGTGATGCCTGTGGGGGACGCCCCTCCCCTTTCTTACCTGTGCAGTGAGAACAGTGGAAAGGGGCCGGAAAGAAAAAAAAAAACAGGTTCAGAAGAGCCCAAGGCTGTGATTGGCTGGCCTCTTGGCAGTCACCACCCTTCCCCCCACCCACCCTCTGTGTAACTCAACACCTAGTGACATGACGCATAGACACTGGTTGTGCCTGGGCAAGCCCTGTTCAGAGTCAACTCAGCCTCGTCCCAGGAGAGCAGAGCAGCGGAGAAAGACGGAGAGAAAGACAGAACGAACGAAAGAAAGAAAGAGAGCGCTAGAGAAAGAGAGCAAGGCAGTCCTGTGGGACCTGCTTGTGGATTCGCTGACGTGCGACTGTGCCATTCCGGCCAGATGGATTAGCTACGAGACCCGGCTCCCACTAACTTTCTACTCCCCCCCCCTATCTCCCCCCCCTCAACACCTGCCCGTCCACTTCTTCTGTGGTGGCCCCAACCTGTGGCTGCCTGCCTTACCCATCGCCTACGCTCGATCTCTCTCTCACTCTCTCCTCACCCTGAACCTGGCTCGGGGAAGGCTAGCACTTTGTGTGTAAGAAGAAGGACTTGCCTTTTGTATGGTGCATATGTTTTGAGGATAACATTCAGGCTGCCAATCTCATAATTACAGGCTGTGAAAGAGGGACACTGCTTCTTCCCCCCTCCTTTTGGTTGGGATTTCTGTTGGATTTGGATTTCTGACTTTGGTTATGGGTAAGTGATGTGGTTCACTTTTCCAGAATGTCTCAAAGGTTTTAGTGTGTTCAAAGGTATCTGTTGGGGTTCATTGTGTTTACATGGATTGGCGTGGGTATTGAACTTGATTTGATTTGGCTTGGTTTGACTGGTATGTTGGGAAGCTGTTAAGTTTTAGAAGTCATTTTAGAGAATTTTGATTTATAAAGCCAGGACTTTCCCCCAAAACCAAACTAGTTCTGTTTTAATCTTCTTCTTGTTTGTTGGCCTAACTTCCCTGAACTATTTCGCAACAAAACTTCCCACCTTAATTAGGTTGTACTTTTTTGGGGTGAATAATTCAGCTCAGGTCTGTGAATCAGTTTGTCCTCTGGCAAGTTCTGCCCCTGAGCCACAGGTAGGTTGGGTGGCAAGGAGCGGATAGGGGAGGTGAGACAAAGCACTAGCGTGTGTGCGTGTGTGTGTGTCTCTGCTAAACAAGCCCAGCTTTTTTTTTTAAAGAATACGAAAAAAGAAAAAAAAAGGTCATTTATTTTGTTGCTTCTGCTTGTTTTGAATTAAATTTCCGTAGTTTCTCTGAATCTGTACAAGATTTTAATGCCGAGGCCTAGATGTTGTAATTACATTCTGTGTAGGGCTTCTCTTGAGAGCGCAAACGCTTCTCTCCCCAGCTAATGAACTGAGTGTGAAACCCTGGCGAGTGTCTATAATGAAGGGAGAGTGAGCCCGTTGATTTAATGATGGTTAAATGAGGTTTGTAACAATGTTTACTTGTTTAATTGTTGACTGGGATGTAGGAGGGGGTGAGTAAAAAACAGCTTGGTTATTGAGAGATGGCACACACACACACACACACACACACACACACACACACACACACACACAGAGTGCTTTAACGAATAACCCCCCCCCCCCAGTTCAGAAAACCAGACAGGCCAGGAGGTTTGAACCACCAGTGAACTTTTTTTTCCCCCTCCTTTTTTTGTTTTGTCCCATTGATTGTCTGCTCCATCAAAAATGTCTTTTGGTGAGAAGTCACCGTGAATGAGCTGTCTGTCTCGTTTGGTTCAGCTGGGGAGTTGGGCGCTCTCCGGGGAGCGGTTACGTTTCAGGCAGCTAAGCTTACGTCTTTCAAGCGTGCCATTGTCAGCCCGTAATCCCATAGTCCTCCACAGCTCCTCACTCGCTCATTTAGGGGCAGAAAGAAGTCACCGTTTACCTCTGCTCTCTTCCCCCGGCCTACATGTTGCGCCACACCTTGTGTCGTGGGGAGTGTGTGTGTGGGAGAGAGAGGAGAAGAGATATATGTATGTCTGTGCAGATTGGGAAGACAAACAGGAGGAGAAGGAGAACACGATATCTGATGTCTTCAGGAGGAAGTGCAGGAGCAGTCAGGGATAAGGAGAGCCTTTTGGAGGACTGCTCTCCAACCTACTCACACCCTCCTCAAAGACCCTAATGATCTTCCCTAACCTCCCCCATAAACTCAAACACACACACACACACACACACACACACACACACACACACACACACACACACACACAATTACACACACACACACACAATTACACACACACTTCCCCAACCCAGCTGAGCTATTGTGAAGTGGCAGGGGCCCTTCACCTTATTGCCTTGCTGAACCTGCCTGCCCACTGTTAACTTTAGCTCTCCCCACCTCCACTGCTCCTCCACTGACCTCTGCATTCTGTGTGTTTACAGCTCAAGGTTTGGTCTGTGTGTGTGTGTGTGTGTGTGTGTGTGTGTGTGTGTGTGTGTGTGTGTGTGTGCGCAGTGGGGGTGTCAAGGGGGAGGTGGGGAGGGAAGGGAAGGGAATTCCTTTATGACCCCCTTCGCTTTTGTCACGTCTCGTCCTCGCTGCCACTTCCCCCACTCGGCCCCACTCTGGCGCCGCACACAGGAATCTGATAGAGAGGGGCTTTGCTCTCGCTGCAGGTTAATTGCCACTGAGATTCCTCGCCTAATGGAGCTAATCCCGTCTTTGTTTCGTTTGCTGTCCGGATTTCTGCTGTTTGCCTCGTTATTGTGGTGGCCATGTAGGTATTAATTGATTGCTGTTGAAACTCTTGCTGTAGTGTTTGTGCGTGTGTGTGCTCTGTGTAAGTATTACCCCACAGGGCATCAGTGGGCCCACACACACACACACACACACACACACACACACACACACACACACACACAGCAAGAATGCACTAGCCTTGGGTTTACTAACGACCACACTAACATTCCACCCCAACTGGCCACGGATCAAACCAGTGTTGCCCGTAACACCAGTAATTTGGTTTCCTTTTGGAGGGAGTATTTCTGTTTATTTCTTTTGCCTTTGATGGGAGGATTCAAAGCTCTTCGCTCCACCACAGGCCTCTGAAGAGGAGTTCAAAATAGACTGAATTTAATTATCATCTGCATTTCCATCCAGGGCTATTTAGGGTGGCATCCATAGTTGGTGGCAGTGTGTCTAATAGTTACTTTATCTCGCTTTGGCGGGGCTTTGAAGCAGACCGAGTTGGCATTTAATAGCACAGCTCGGAGGAATTAGCTCAAAGTTTTGGCCTCGGCCTGGCCAAACAGCCATTGATGAGTCAGAGCTCCAGTGGTTCTGCTCAAATCAACATGTTTATTGTCCTTTAGTGATTCTTGTCTTTGTTTTCATTGCAAGATAATAACTGGACTGTCACTGCCTACAATGCCGTTATCAATCAGCCGCATAAATAATTCATCGCGTGCGTGTCTCGCATACCTCCTCAACGCAGATGTCTTTAGAAGAAAAAAAAAGAAAACATTCTGTGACTTGGAGCAATACGGCCCTTTTTCTCGTACTGTGCTTTCGCAATGGTGCTTTTTGCAACATACACATTCCATCACTAACTGTGATTTATGTGTTCCTCTTCAGCAGCTGGATGTAGGGGAAGAGACACTATTTCAGCCAGCCAGCGAGCTGTAATCTTCAGAGAATGGAAGTAGATCTTCCCCCCTGAGCTGAAATGGGATGTGGTCCGTGGGTGTAAATAACTAAGAGTGTCTGTCTGACAGAGACCTGCCAAATACCATGGCGAGAAGGGCGGCCATTGCTTCTCTCGCACGTGCTGTCAGTCTGGGACGTTGATGAAAGCCTGGTGGAGGTCACACTCATCCACCTTATGGCTAACCTATCTCGCAGTGGCCTTGCTCGTCAAGAAGCCTCCATTTTTTTCCCCCTCCCCTCTCTGCCTCATGTTCATCCTCTCTCTCTTTCATCCTCTTTCTCTTTCTTGCTCTCCCCCGTCTCTCCCTCCTTTCCCCCTTCCTCTCTCTATCTTGCCCCCCCCTTCTCTTTCTTCTCTCTCTCTCCTGGCCTCTCTCTGTCTCTCCCTCTCTTTCTGTGGCCTCCTCAGGCGATGTGACTGAGCGGCTGAAAGTCACTTTGAAGCCTTAACTGAAAATGACAACCTGTAGGGTCCAGGGCTGGTAGGATGTGCACTCCGGGAGGTGCAGATGGGCTGATGAGTCCTGACACACCCTGGAAACGCACGGGTGGGAGTCCGCCCCTTGTGTGTGTGTGTGTGTGTGTGTGTGTGTGTGTGTGTGTGTGTTGTGACAGGAGTTATACCCTTAGACAGCCATTGTCAGGTCCTGGCTCTAGTAAAGCCTGTTTGTGAGGTAGTTGGGTGTGCGTTTGTTTGTGTATGTTTGTGTTTCTGTGTGTGTGTGTGAGTGGTGGAGGGGATAAGCACACATGGGTGTGTTGTGGAAATGTGTTTGTTTTCTCAATGTGGCCTACAAAAGGGCACTGCTCATGTGACCGTTAATTTGCCTTTCTTAAGCGTGCGTGTGTTGTGGACTCTTGAGAGAAAAAGAGAGAGAGAGCGAGAGAGAGTCCAGCCCTGTTTATCCATGGCTGCCTAAGCAGACTTGGACGTGTGTATTCACTATGCGGCGCGATGGATATGCTGCGTGACAGCCACGTCAGACGCATTGATGGAGGCCTGTCAGGTTGATGCTTGGCCTCACGCTTGAAGCCGGATGAGGGAGTGGGTGTTAGGATGGGAGTGGGGTGGGAGGACGTGTCAATCAGCCTTTTAGCACGACCCTTCATAGTGTCTCGGATGCTGCGCGGACCCTTTAAGATGTGTGGAATTAGCAGCATTTGCATTTAAGCGCTGTTTACGAGGAGCAGTCTCTGCGCTCAGCTGTCGACTCCGGGAAATGTCACCTTCCAAAGGGCACGATCGTGGCAGAGAGGCAGAGACACACGGACCCACACAAATCCATGGAATGCATGAGGAGCTGACCTGACTGCCTGGTTTGAATGTTGGACGTTTACCCCAAGGGTGTGATGTGTGTGTGTGTGTGTGTGTGTGTGTGTGTGTGTGTTCATGTGTGTGCATGCGTCTGTGTGGAAGATGAGTGAAATCGGATGTGTTTGACACATCTGAAATATGGGAACCTGTTTTCACTGGGAGATCTCTTTTGGCATGTTGTAGCATGTTTGCTACAGTAGGCGAAGACAGAAGACCCAGGCGTGTACGATTAATACCGTTCATGCGTAATGCTCGCATAGTCCTTACCAGCAGCCATTGCCACATGCAAATGAGTGACTTATGATGAGCCATTTCCTTTTATTCACCGTCTTCTCAACTTGCTACCACCTGGTGACGGCCAGGACCTTGAGCTCTCTCTCACTCTGCTTCGCTTTTCATCCTTTTCTCTCACTCTCTCTCTCTCTCTCTCTCTCTCACTCTGCCTCACTCTTTGTCCCTCTCTCTCTCTCTTTCTCTCTCTCTCTTTTCAGCATGGCTGGATGTGGTGGAGGCAGATTAAAAGCAAACTCCTTCTTTGGAGTGGCTGTGCGCCGTGACGCTAACCCTGTTCCTGGGTAATTGCCTCCCTTACTTATCATACAAAAATATCTCTGCCCCTGTTTGTATTTAATGAATAACCAGTCAGAAAGGGATGGAAACAGCAAACCAAGGAGTGGAGGAGAAAGGGGGGATAGAGAAAGAAAGACATTTGTGTGACTGGCTGACTCATCTCCAATCTCTCATTTGCCTTCACTTTGGCTATTGTGCGCTGGTGAGGCGCACTGTCTGTAGGCCGGGGTTTCCATAGAGACTTTGGCCTGGGGTGAAGGTGAATAGTTCTCCCTCCACTTTGGACTACCTGCCAAGAGAGTCTCAAAACTCCCTCAAATATCACTTTACACGGCTTTAACAAGGACAACTCAGGCGGGATAAAACAAATTGACGTACAGTTGAATTTGATGCAGCAATTAATTATTATTGAGGGGGTTTCTGCATCTAATGAAAGAAGAGTCTTTCAAATTATTTCATCATTTTGTCTTCTTCCTCGCGTTAAGATGTCAGATTAGTTAGCTGGGATCCCTGAGTTCATGAAGAGTTGGATTTCACAACTGCTGCAGTCATTATTTTTTCCCCTGGTGAAAATTAATTAAGCTGAAAGAGAGTCATTTTTCAGCGTAATTGATTAAAATGTTGGTGTCAGACCTATGTCAGCATCTGAGATGATTGATATGATTGGCAAGCGATGATGTCAAGCCCACATCAGGTCCTGTTAATGTGTCACAGATCTTGAAGGGCATTTCCTGTTTCCACATGAGCAGCCAGCTGACGGACTGCACTTCATTTTTTTCTCATTTGCTTCTTGTATTCTCTCCGCTCTTCCCCCCCTCTCCTCTCCTCTCTCTTCCTCTTCTCTCCCCCTCTCCCTCGTCTTTTTTCACCTGGGCCCTGTAGCCATTGAAGTGCGAGCAAGCGTAGACCCGTCGAGCAGCTTGTGTGTCTGTCTTAACACCGCTGATAAGCTGGGCATCTGCCAGTCACACGTCTGTGTACATATGTTCAAATCCATCTCCCCGACGCATACTTTTTAATTGAAGTCTGTTCATACACTTACCCTTGCGTGAGTGTTTCAGGAGGGAGGGGGGAGAGGGGGGGGGGGGTGTGTGAGAGGGGAAGAGGAGGGGGAGTGGTGGAATGTCTTGCGAGAGAAGAGAAGGGAGGAGTAGAGAAAAGTAGAGAAGAGAAGAAGGGAGACAAAAGGCTTTGGAGGAGGGGTGTAGGCCGGTAGCTATAGAATCAGCTGCAGAACATTGCTTTGTGCGCTCCTGGTAACTGATAGTCTGGGAGTCTCTTAGCCACAGATAGAGCGTGTCTGTGAACATTGGGAAGAGGGTTGTCAGTGAGGAGCAGAGAATGGTAGGAAATGGTAGGAAAGAAGAACTCAATCACCTTTCTAGCATAGAGTACCTTCCCAGCACAATATCCCCTAAACCAGTTACAGATTGCAAATTCATACGTGTGTCTTTCGAAGCACATCCATCTTGTTAAGAAGCCAATACTAACACAGTATTGACATCATCAGTTGAGCTGCGTCAACCAAATCAGCTAGACTTTGTGTGTAAACAGCATCGTAAATGGGAGCCTTGGCGGCTTGTAGTCGTGACGAACGTGTGAATTGATCAGCATTTACTCCAGTGGGCATGACCTCACCGCTCTTATCTGCCTGGACTTTAAACTCCTGTGAGGAGCCAGGAGGACATGGTGCGACGTGGATCGGAATATGGAGTAGGTGTGGTGTGGTGTGTGTAGTATGGAGTGGTTATGGCCTGGTGTGGCGTCGTGTGTAGTATGGAGTGGTTATAGCACAGTGTGGCGTTGTGTGTGTGTGTGTGTGTGTGTGTGTGTGTGTGTGTGTAGTATGGAGTGGTTATGGCGCTGTGTGGTGTGTGTGTGTGTAGTATGGAGTGGTTATGGCGCTGTGTGGTGTGTGTGTGTGTGTGTGTGTAGTATGGAGTGGTTATGGCCTGGTGTGGTGTGTGTGTGTGTGTGTGTGTAGTATGGAATGGTTATGGCGCTGTGTGGTGTGTGTGTGTGTGTGTGTGTGTGTGTGTGTGTGTGTAATATGGAGTGGTTATAACACAGTGTGGCGTCGTGTGTAATATGGAGTGGTTATAACACAGTGTGGTGTGGTGTGTGTAGTATGGAGTGGTTGTGGAATATGGAGGGGCTAATGAAGCCACATTCGCTCCCGGACTACATAATAAATCTGGGGGTGGGGGGGATTAAGGCCAGCCGCAGCAGCAGTCCCAGAGCTCTCCCACAGGGTGTGGGGCCTTGACCCAGTAGCTCATCAGTGTAGCGTAGCGGCACCTTTTCAGCGCCACATCGATTAATTCTCTCTCCCCTCTCGGCCCTCTGTTAATCCTGACACTGGGTAGCTGACGCCAAGAGGAAGGCAGAGAAACAGAGAGAGAGCGAGTGAGAGAGAGAAAGAGTGACAGAGAGAGCAAGAGGGAGCAACAGAGGGATATATATATATATAAATATAAAGGAGAGCGAGAGAGGCAAAGGGAGTGACAGACAGAGAGAGAGGGAGAGAGAGGGAGGCCAGCGTGCTGTTTTGCCGTGGTGAGATTTGTGCTGCCCTCCTGACTCCTCATGTGTAGCTGAGCAAATTGGAGTCTACTCCTGCCTCTCCTTGAGGTCAGAGTTTGTCCATCAACCCAGCGCTGAGGATTATGCATGTCCACAAGCTTTGGGCTGGGCGCAGGGCTGGGCGCAGGGCTGTGTAGTCTGGATCTCATGATGGCCTTTCAGGAGGATGCGCAGTGCTTAGATGGTGATGAAGGCTGGGGGCCGCTGGGTACCGGGTATTTGTGTGATGTTTATGATGTGAGAAACCTCGTCACACACTGAAAAACTGTATAGAGAGACTTGTGTTGAGTGTGTGTGTATGTGTGTGGCTCGTGGCATCCTATCTTCTGCTACTCCTTAAGATCATTCACATCGTGATATTCTTGCAGGGTGGCCTCTTCACGTAGTAAGCCTCTGCCACCAACCAGCTTCAGTAGCGTATGAATATTTGGAGATCCACTTAAGCCCTGATTATGTCAGAGGTTTTCTGCAGTTGGGAAAGAAGTGCACCAATTTAATAACAGAATCCGATTTCGCCGTCTTAGCTTCCTCTCGGAGATGTGTTCAGTGGCTTTCTGTATTAAATTTGACCTCTTACACACTCAGTTGCAGTTATCATAACAAGTCCTCAACTAATTTTGTACAGTGATAATTCTTCGAGGCAGATTTACTGCATCCTAAAGTGGCCTCTTAATTGACAAAGTTTTTTTTTCTCCTCTATCTCCCTCCCTCTCTACCCTTTTCTGCATCCGTTCTTGTTGTTCTGTGGTTATTCGGTCCTCACATCACAGGCTGCGCTAAAGATGGCCCTGAGCTTTCACATTATCGCAGCAAGCCAGGCTCTTGCTATCAAAATCAGTGCTGTGCACAGCAACTTCATTGTGTCTCACCACCACCACCACCGCCGCCGCCCGCACCTCCCCGTAAAAGAGAACGCCCTTTTCCGAGAAGACAATGCCTGCATTAACGCCTTTCCCTCGCTCTCCGCAGACGAAATTTTAGCGTTTTGTTTGATTCTCCTCTGCGAGGAGCTCCGTGTTGTTGTTGAAAGGCCATCCACTCCTCCATCTAAGGGGGGGAAAAAGAGAGGGATGCCATTGCTTTTGATTATAATGGTGCTCTCTTCAAAGCACCAGGCTCATAATTGCTCTTGTTGTCAATAGAGAGATTTTAATGCAAGTCATCTTCGAAAGCCCTCCCCGTAATTAATTCCTATTCAGGGGCAGAGTGTTCCACCAAGTGAAAAATGCCTTGTAGGCATCATTGACTCTGTAAGTATATCTGCGGCAGTGTCAGTAAGTGTAAGTGTGTGTATGGGGGGTGTGGGGGGGTTGGTGATGTCTCCCTCTTCCTCTCTCTCTCTCTCTCGCGCTATCCCAGGGTTCGTCTGTGTAAATAGCTGCTACCCTGCCTGGCGCCTTTTGCAGTTGCCCTGCTGTGGGTCTACCTGTAGAAGAACTACTACCACACACAGCAGAAGAATGAGCCAGAGAAAGAGAGGGAGACATAGTGAGACAGGGAGAGATAGAGAGGTGGAGAGAGAGAGAGAGATGGGGAAGAAAAACTAGTAAGAAAAATCCCTTCCTGCCCAATTATTATATTGTTGAGCGACACAAGGGGCCCTCTTCGGTGGGCCGGTGACTTAAGCGCGCGGCTCACGCAGAGCCGATCTGCTACGGCCACTGACCTCATTGTTACGGGTTGATTTATGAGCTCCTCTGACTCATAAAGTCAACCCCCACATCTCTCCTTCCCCTGTTGTTGCCTTCCGCCTCCCTCTCCTCTATTTGGGAGCCCATGACTGCTCATGGTAAGACAGAGATACACACACACACACACACACACACACACACACACGCACACACGCACATAAGTACACACATTGCAGACATGGTTGTGCTGTGCCGAGCTGTGATATAATGTGATGTGATGTAGTTACTACTTCCAGCACGGTGTGCACGTATGTGTGTGGGTGAGTGTAGCGGAGCGAACAGCACTGCTAGCAGAAGCGGTAGCAGGCCAGGGAGAGAGATGCTGTCTAGTGTCTAGTTTCTTTACGCTGCTGTTCAGACCCGGTGTCTCCTGTAGGGTGTCTGGTGGTTGGGTTAGCTGGCTGTCACTTGGCTGCTCTGGGGTGGGGTGGGTGGGGTGGGTTGGGGGGGTAGATGAGGGAGCAAAAGAGGGAAGCGAAGGCGCTGTGAACCCCACCACTTTCTGACAGCTCTTTGCGTGATGGATGCCACCCCTTCGCCTTGATCAAAGGGGCGGCGGACAGAACTGAAGGTCCTGGGGAGACGGGTGGTGGCAGTAACCCCGGTTAGGCATCGGCCGTGATGGAGGGGGAGTCTGGATGATTTGCTCCCTGAGGGGTGCCGGGGCCGACAGCTCGGCTCTTGAAACGAAATCGGTGATAGATTGGCATCACTCCTCAATCAAAACGCTCCGGCCGTGAATCTTCATGTCCTGTTAGTGAAAGGCAGGTTCTCACGATTGGCAGGGGTCTGGTTTTAGTTATCATTTTGATGCCGTCTGCTAGACCCTTAGATTTTTTTTAAATCATATGCTTCATATCTGTGACCCACAGATCCTGCACAGAGATAGTTTAACACAATTAAGACTTAAAAAATAAAGACTATAATGAAATAAAAGCCATCTGTGCTGTTATACAGTCGTTTTTTTTTATTAGTATTCTTGTAGTCTTACAATGTTGCATCTGGCTTCAGCCTTCAGTCTGTGGCAATTTGTGGGTTTATTTTAAACCCATATTTGATTTGTAAAGGTTAGGCTTGGTTTAATATTGTTTTCATATGCCAGACATGCTGGCAAATATAACCAGTCATTACTCTGAGTTAGTTATTAAAGAAGACAGGAAATGAGCTTATGGGCTTCAGTACCTTGGGGTCATTGTAGCAGGCATCACAGATGGCAAACTTGAGATAGTTGATATTTCTAAAGTCATTACACTGTTTGTAAAGTAATAGAACTCTCAGAACAAAGTCCAGTGACCTGCAGGCTATATCTTATGAACATATAAGTGGGGCTATTTTGCACCAAACCAAACATTTGTCAAGATAGCCCCCCAAATGTCTTTTCATGCTCTACTGGCTACAGCACTGCGGTCTTATCTGTTTTGTAAAAAAAAGAAAATGTCCTCCATTATGATAACAGGAGAGAGTTTGTTCAAATGATATTAGTAATGACGATGGTGAATCGTTGTTTGTCTTGGCCGATAGAATTTATAACGCACACTCACATGCAAAGTGGGAATCATTTTGTCCCATTCTGACGACTCGACACTAAAATATAAAACCACAAGGACAATGTAAGAGGGGAACGAGAGAGAGATTCTTCAGCTGTGATTTACTGTTCTGGCTTTTAAGGAGAAACACAAGGAGACAAGCGCTTAAGAATCAGCATGAGCAGATGACAACGGCCATTAGGGATGTCTCCGTCTCTCTACCTGACGACAATTTCTCACCGACCGCTGTTTAAGCCAGAGTCTCGGTGGCCAATGGAGCATGCCAGACCAGTGGATTTATAGCGGCTATACAAATTGATTACGTTGTTATGTTGATGGCAGTGTAAACAATCTGGACTCCCTTCTTGTTGTTTCGCCGGTAGGCCAGCCTATTCACAGGCCCTCTCAACCAATGAAAGGAGCCCATTTTGGTGACTAAACACGTTAGGGGATTTGAAAGAATAGGCCCTCAGAGACGAATGTTAGAGATGGAACATCAGAGAAGAGCTGAGGGAGCCAATAACGCTTAAGATCAAAATGGGGCGTCTTGATTTTTCAATCTCTCGGACATTGATCCAAGCCATTTAATTAATGGGGGCTGTCAGAATCATTTGATGAACGCATACCATATGAAATTAGGCCTCAAAGGACCTCCGTAAGTATGGTCAATGAAATTAAATATTACGGCTGTCCAATAATCAATGCCGTGACCAACACCTCGGAGTAAACGCGTTAACGATCAGGAAGGAAGGGCCCCGCTGTTTTGAACTCCTCCACACTTTTTTTCAGTCTCCTCTGTGTCGCCCACGTCGAGTATTTTCTGCTGTGGGGAATCAGTTGACTCGGTTTGCTCCGTAGACTGAACACAAACCGGTATTTGATGCGCAGCGTGTTTTCCTAGCACTGTGTGTCATGGGCTCAAAAGGAATCTATAGTTATACTAATGCAAACACAGACAGCGAGCTCGTAGAGAGCCATAAAAACAACTGTGTGCTGTGCCTGCCGGGCTGGGTTTGTCTTCAACGAAAACTTTCTCAGTTGGCTCGCACAGAACGTCCTGTTCCACATGTAGCACTGAGGAAGGTCACTGCTGGGGTCACTGATGGTACCACCACACACACTCCACCAGTGTAATTGAGGTTTGGCGTCGTTCCCATGGGGACAAGAGAATATCCCATTTGGAACCAAAAACTCCCCCCGTGTCCCCGTAATTTCCCTAACCGCTGGACCATAGGAACCGAGACGGTTGGAGGAAATGGGATGGTTTCAGGCGTCAACAGAAATCCTTATTTGTCCACTCTGGTGCACAGCCAGTTATCCATCAAGAGTGTCCTCAGTAATGTGGGTATCTGGTGGGTAGAGGGTTTTTTTTGCTGTGGAAGTGGAGACAGCCCATAATACACAGTCTGGTTCAGCACATCTGCCAGTATGTGCGACGACTCGGCGATGAAATGAAAGATGCGCGGCACTTGAGAAAGTCCTCCGCAAACATTTAACATTCCTGCTAATGTTGTGTCACGCTCGCTCAGTGCTCAGTGTGTGATTTGTGTTGTCTGAACAGAGGAAACCGGTAGACTTTGAGTAATCCTCGTGAGATGATTATAAATCGGGTTGTTGCGTGTAATTTATGTGACTCCCGGAGTTTGAGACTCAATCGGCTGTGGTATAACTGCATGGCTAAGGCATAGTATATCAACCCTGGGCTCATCGTCGCACCTTGGCTAGCATAAGTGAAATGATGGGTCACCCCTGGCTAATCATTAACTCGTTATTGTGCTAGCCACCGTAAATCATGCCTTAACTCTTGGCGTACATTGAGAAGCGAGGCAGCTTTATGAGAGAGCTGTTGATACATGTGTATTGGCCCAATAAAGCCGTCTGCCAGTCTTTTCGGCGGGTGAGTGAAATGAGAACGTCTCACGCTTGTTCTCATTGTCGCGACCCACTCGGCGCGCCAAAATGGTGTCAGGTCATGGCACTGTGAAGCAATCCCATGCTGCGGGCGGGAGCAGGCTTCGTGGATAATTTTCCATTGTTTAATTTTGTTCATTACTTGCCTGACAGCTACTTTACACTCTCCATTACCTATTTTCCAGCCCTTGCATTTGATTCGTGATAAATTATTCCCCCACCTTCAATTTCTAGTGGGTTATTTAAATATTTATGCCCTCGCCTTGGCTGCGAGATTATTAGAGGGCCTTTTTTCTCTTGAAAAAGATATTATCATCAATGAAATGGCAGCCACCATATTGGACTGACAAGGTACATGACAGGAAAACAAGCCAGTAAGACTGCAGAGAGTAAGTAGACGGCCGTGATTAATTGTTGCTAATTAGTTTCTTAAGCAAATGTTTACCACCAAACAAACGCCTGGAAAACATGTTATTCTTAATATCAGCATGTGACAGTAAATAACAAGCTGAACCTGTATGATGTAGTAAAAACAAATCACCAAACCTTGTTGATTTAACGACTGCTATTAAGCATTATCAAACACAGGGGCCCCCAAGTCTCATATCAGGAATATACCTGTTGTGATAGGATTTAAAATGACACGGGTTGAAGCTGCTGAAATGTCAGGGTTCAGGGTTCTCACACAACTGCAGAAAGCATGGTGGCGCAACACAAAACAGAGGCGTTTAGTCATAGTGGCAGAACTATAGCCGGACAAAAGGTTTGGACAGTGTGATGCATGTAATGTCAAGATTACCACACAGTGTGTCGTTTTCAAGGTCAAATTGGTTTAGACCAAAGAATGAAACACTTCGTCTGTGTGATGTAATGAATTCAGATTGAAATAGCAGACACGTGGCACTAAGCTAGTGTCCCTACTTGCTCACTCTTGAACACATTTGATCGTCGTTTTTGATGCCTTAACAAGACAACATATCCTTTGCTGAGCAGGTACCTGTCATACCTTGCCTCTCCCATGTGTATGCCTGAATGTTCGGAGGAGGTGGGGTGCACGGGGATCGTTAAGAGAGATATTGATCCACTGTGGCGCTGCCCAGCTGGACTCCCATGAAAAGGAAGAGATCAAACCAGTCACGCAACCAGCTGTGACAGCTCAGACAATAGAGACGTGGACGGCCGGATCAGTGGCAGTGGCGTAGAGTGGATCACATGTGGGGTCTTAATGACGTCCCGCTGTGAGCTCCCCCCTACCCCCACATCCCCCTTGTGACTTACCCCTTCTTTCTGCCCTGCCTGCTCGGTCATCGTGTGTTGTTGCCTCCCACCCCCCCCCATCCTTTCTCTCTCTCTCTTTCCCCCTTTTGCCCTTATTAGTATAATCGCACCATTAACTCCAGTGCTGATACTTTGTACTTGGGGGCAAAGTTATTTCATAAATCTTTTATGACCGTTCAGCAGCGCGTGTTGCGATAGCATGTCCTGTGGGGCCTGCTCGCTTTGCGCCTATAATATTTTAGGTAACTCTTGGGGCTGCTAGCAAGCCGCTAACCCTCAAAACACCCACCACACACACACACACACACACACGCACACACACAAGTCTTTCATCACAACCACTCGGGTAATTAGCCACTGCGGTATTGGAAGTGCTTAACTGAGCCTTACTCTCACTCTTCCCTATGGACATACAATATAATCCAGCCAGCGCTATCACACCACAGTGGCTTCTTGTTTAAAAAGAGAGAGAAAGGGAAAGAGACGGAGACAGACGAGAGAAAGGCAGGCAGAGGGGTGTTGAGAATATTCTGTTTATCATTTGGCTTGAGATTCCTTGTTCAAAAGGGTGAGTTAAAAGCCCCTTTTAAACCTTTGAAGCTGAGTGCAGCTCACGCTCTGACCATGGCCCTTAAATCACGTCAAGGTCAACATCTGATTCTCACCTCCATGTCTGCTGTCATATGTGTTTAATCGTGAAAACTGTCCCCCCACCCCCCTCCAATCCTCATGTTTTATAATGAAGTGTGTTGTCCTTGGGGGCTTTGTTATGCTTTTCAACCCCATTGACCAGAACCCTCTCTATATACCAAATCACTAAAGCAATCCCAATATCAATGGCGTGCCCACAAGACTTCATTTGATGAAGGTACCCCCTCCCGACATTTCCTATTTGAGACGGTGCCCCAGCTTGTCCCTGGCCTCCTGTGGCCGGCCCTCAAAAGCGCTGAGGTGGCTGACTCTAGTATGTGTTAGCATGTCGGTGTCACAACACGCGCAGATTGTGCCGGCGGCTGGAGAGGCCCATGAAACCTGACAGGAATCCTATCGAGGCTGTCGCGGGGAAGCATCCCACTGTCACCTGGTCTGATCTGTGGCGCTCCTCTTAATGGAATTTAGTGGTAGGGCGCCGTGCAGAGCAGAACAGAGCAAGGACACCAAAATAGCCCAGCTCTTCCTTCCCTAACCTCCCACCCCGTCTCACACACACACACACACACACACACACACACACACACACACACACACACACACGCGCAGACATGTACGTACACAGACCCACGTGTTTGAGTGCGTACACACATATCCCCCTACCTTGGCTCCTAAACAAACGCACACGCGCACGCGCACACGCACACAGTCACATACACGCACACATATGCACATACACACAAACATCACATACACATTTGCGCGCGCACACACACACACACATCTTCCCTCCCCCTTGTGAAAGGGTTTGTCCTGCATCTTCCTCCTCCTCCGGGGACGCTGGGGATGAGGGTGCAGATAAGTATATGAGCCGAGCCCCCGGGAGGGCACCTCCTCCAGGATGAAATGATCTGCCTCCACTCCGCTCCGCTCCGCTCGCGTCTGCTGGGAGAAGATATCACTCCGGCTGCGGCAGAGGCAGAGTCCGTTTGACTTTGACTTTCTCACTCCAGTCAGCCCATCGACGACTCGTTCCCCCCCTCCTCGCACGGTGAATCTGTGTGCTAATGGGCCCGGAGCAGAGCCCCGGTGCCAGCCTAATGCACGGCGTGGCGGATGTGCTTAGACGCCGTTTAACTTCACACGAAACCAAAACGGTGGCAGAAGTCAAGAGCTACGACCTCTGTTAGACAGGCATATGGTGCGGATTTTTTATTCATGTCTGTCACTATTGGGTAGTAAATGTGCAGTGCCACTATAAAAGTGAGACTGAACAAATATAATTCTGTGTGGGCTTATGAATGGAAAATGTTGATCTGATATATATGTTTGTTTTTTTTAGTCGTCAGCTTTTCTGAGAAGACCATTCTTGTTCCTTTTCACTTCTGAATGTCACAGTTTGGTCACCCTCAGAGGTCATCTATTATTTTGCCCAGAGTGCCTGTGTGAGAGAAAGAAAGAAAGAAAGAGAGAGAGAGACAGAGAGAGAGGGAAAGAGAGAGACGTGTGAGCTTCGAGTGGGCACTTTTTTTTTTGAGTATCTCTGAGATTTTTTCCATCTCATTCCAGGTAAATGTTTCATTCAATTTGCCTTAAGCCATGAAAGATAATAATTCCTGATATCCGCATTAACCCCGTTTTCAGGGATTTGAATAGAAATGAATGAATAATAATGATAGCCTTTTAAATAATATTGACAGGATGAAGTAGCCTCTTTCACAAAAGGTGCTCTTAGGGCTCCCCCTCCTCTCTTATCTGATGTATTATTTCATGTACTTAATTGAATGTGTCTCGGCCTGTCTGTGGCCAGGCATTCAATGACAAGAGACAACACTGGGCAAGAGTGTACGACATTGAAAAAAAATGAATGAAGATGTATTGTTTATTCAAGAGGGATCGCCTGGTGTCTTCTGCTCAGTGTATTAACAGAATGAACTGCATTGTACAGACACAGTATGGTTCATTTTTGTGGACATATTGTTGACAGCTCTGGACTACTCTAACAGCCAACCCACCCCCCCACCCCATTTCACTGCAAAAAAACAAGGATGGTGCTAGACATGTAGCAATCACTCTCTTGTGGGATTATGTAAGATTATATATCAAATCTAGAAAGTACTGAAAATGCGATTGTGCTTTTGTGTGAGCCCAAGCAATGTGTGTGTGTGTGTGTGTGTGTGTGTGTGTGTGTGTGTGTGTGTGTGTGTGTGTGTGTGTGTGAGAGGGGTTGTGGCGGGGGGGATATCATCTCCTTGAAAGCCTCTAATTCTCTCTAACATCCTGTTGACAGCTGACTGTCTGGGATTATTGTCCAGAGAGGTGTATGACCAAAGCAAGTTTATCCTACCAAATCAGTATGAAGGGGTTGCTCGGACCATGTGACCTTGCGTTGATTTCATCAACAGTCGCATTGTCAGATCTCTGACCACAGGCATCTGTTCAATGGGTTTACCCTGCTGTACACTGCTCATAGCCTTAGTTGACTCACTGCATTGTGATAAAACCTAATTTAGCACGTTATTGTAAAGAAAGCATGCAGATAAAAAAAAGGCATTTCACCAAGGCATTTTCATTTAGTGTGCCATCAATTGCTGAAAGCACAGGCTAGAATGAGTAGGATGAGTCAGGAGAAAAAGAGAGAGAGAGGGAGAGAGAGAGTGTGAGCTGATGAGGAGCAAATGGAAGTCTTAACTGCGCGTTTTCTTCCTGTGTGTGTGCTCCCCCTGTTATGTCTCCCTTTGTGACACGGCATTGTCGAGAGACATTAGCGGGGATGTAAAGCAAGGCTATAGATGCTCGGAGACACTTTCTTTTTGAAACCGCATTCTTTGTTTTTCGTTTCTGCTCTCCACGCAGAGCAGCATGGCAGAGCAACGCCTTTTGTGCTCATCACCACGTTCAAAGTTCCATTTGTTCGGCGAGCTCTGAAGTGGCTGCCCAGGGAGTTTATGCTACACGGTTCCTTCAGGAGTACATGTGTTTCACACAGAAGGAAGATGTTTTATTGTTTTTGAATTGTTTTATTTTTTTATATATATCTGTTCTACAGACACAACTCCTATACCCTATCAAAGAAGGATCTGATCTTTCATTTAATCATTAACACATTTTTGAAAAATATTGACTAGTGTGCCTTATCTACAGGGGGGAATAAAAACCTTTTTTAGTTGATTTGTTTCCTCAAACATCTCCATTAACGTACCAAAATGAGTAATGTAAATGCCAAACCCACACCCTATGCTTCTGGGAATGGGAGGCAAAAACACCACCAGCAAGAACAAGAAAAAACATAATAAAAATAAAATCATGAGGCAGCCCCCCCCCTCGCCCCACCCGGCCCTCTGTCATTTGTGAGTGTACTGAGGCAGAAGGGAGCTCCTGGGTCTCTGCTCAGATCAGCCCCGCCCTGCCTTTGAGCCGGCAGGCCTGATGAGGAATCTGTGAAGACGACGGGAGCGGCCCTCTGTTCCAGGTGCATGATTTTCCATAATAACCCAGGACAAATTGAGAGCGCTGAGGCAGGAGTCATTTCCCTGTACCAGCCGCAGTCAAGCGAGCCCAGTCTATGGAGAGCAGCCATTTGAGGAGCCAAAAAATGGCCTGACATTTCCACTGGGGCTGCGCCCCTGTACTGTGGGGAAGGTGCTTGTTACGTTAGTGCATGGCTTTCTGGGAGTTGTAGTCTCTCCCCTGAGTGGTGACTCCACTGCAGGCGAAAAGGCCGTCTGTGGGTGTGTGCGGTGCTGTGTGGCGAATGTGAGAGCTGGCAGCAGCCCATGTGGATCCATGTGTGTTTGTCTCCAGGCTCCCTCGCAGCCCAAACTGTGGCTCTGCCTCAGAAAACAGATGTCTCTCTCTCTAGCACACGCCATTAATTACACAGAGACTTTGGTAAGGCTCTCAGGCAATGAGCAATCTTGGTTAATAAGAACTAGCGTCATCTTAAATCATCAGCATTGTTCCTCTGTGACTGTCTTAATGATACGGCAGTCTGGGGACCGGGGTGTCTCTGGGGAAGCCTTTTACCTAACTGGCTATTAGCGTTTAGCAGGTCCCTGGAGAACAGGTTTGTCTCACTGGCTGTCTGGATGCACTGGGGGTTATGGGTAAAAGTTCAAGGTTCTATTGATGTATCCAAGTATGAGAACCTCAGGGGATCCATTTCTGCTTCTCTTATTGTTTTGTTTTGGTCTGAAAGCAGCACTTTAGTTAATTAATTGAATTACATCATGGAGTAAAAGTGTTTTTTTTTTTTATTCTTTTTTTTTAAAGGGGGAGGGGGCTATGCGTTGCACCTGTCAGTGATGTCATGCCCTACTCATCTTATACTGCCATTCTTGGAAAATGAAAATGTCCTCATCTTGCAGATGCAAAGTGACTCAATTTAGCCTGTGCATAACACAGTTAACACGAGTTACATATTGGCTTCTGGGAACAAAAATTAAGAGTAATTAGGTAATTAATTTAAGAGTATGATTTAATTCTTTGTCAAGAAAAATGATATTAAGTCTTCGTGTGCATACCTTAACATATTGACTCGGGATCATATTTGTGCATATGCCATTGCCTACATTGAGTGGATTACCATTTACGCTTTGCATGAAAATGTCTCTCAAGTGTGACCTGATAGATGTGGGATTGCATTTGCCCCGCAAAAAGCAAATCGCCACTGTGAGTGCAGTTGTGAGGCACAGTTTTCTGGATCGATGCGAGAAAGTTGTTCCAGGATTCACTGATGGAGTAGCTACTGTCAGTCGTCTCTGTATGACACCTAACGTTCGATTTCATCTGTGATAAAGGCTGCCATTTGCTCTGTACTCTGCCGTGGGTCTATGCATATTTACATTACTGGTACGGTTCTAGCAACGTAGCCCGTGGTAAATAATTAACATCGCCTCATTGTGAAATCCCTGAGTGTGTTGGTTTTAGATACCCCTTTCAGTACTTTAATCTGTTATTGAGTTTATATTGATTATGTGTCTATTCTCTGTTAATGTTAACTTTAGCTCGCTAAGTTAGCTAGTTAGTAAAAATTAATCGGCGTGAGATTTTTTTGCTACCCTAGTTAGGTTCGTGGGCTAACTAATGTTCGTTTCCTGCATTGATTTTGAAATATTATGTTATTTTTACACTTACTAAATATTTGAGCATTCGTGATGTATAGAGGGGTGACATTATGTGTTTTTATCTGCAATGCAGTTTTGCAAGGATAGCTAATTAATTACACCGATAATATTATCAGATTCGCTTGCTGGCTAAAAAAAAAAATCATCTCGGTAAGAAAGATAAATCCTTATGTGTCTCCACTCGTTTCTTCTCAGGTATTATCCTATGATTGCGTGAGCCCACAGCCATCGAGCAGGAGCATTGGGATCCACGGAGAGAGTGCCAACGACAGATCATGGTTCCGTGCCACAGACAGCCTGCTCCTCTGGCCAGGAGGCCCAACGTGCTGCTCCCGCTGCTGCTGCTGCTGGTGCTCAGTTGGGCATCAGGACCGGCCCACGCAGACAGTGAGTAGGCTACAACGGCCTTGAAATACTCTTACATCACTTTCCCGTGAAAAGCAACAGAATAATTGGGCAAGTCACTGGGTTTCACTGTGGTTGAAATAGATCCATATTATCAAGTGTCAGGGTGTTGTTTGCAGAGGTAGGCTGCCATTACAGATAGTCAGCCAGAATTGACTCAGGTGTAGTGTGCTTGCCAGCGCAAAAAGACAGGAGAGTGAGTGGAATACAAGGATTTCTTCCCATTGTTAGGAAGAAGCAAGCACAGACAAAATAACTCCAAGTCATGTCTCTCTCTCTCTTACACACACACACACACACACACACACACACACACACACACACACACACACACACACACACACACACACACACACACACACACACACACAGAGAGGTCAATGATTTGGTGGTTTAGATTTCCATATAAATCTATGTGTGTTTATACTTCTTTCTAATTTGCATTTTGGATCAGGTGCTGATGTTGTGGATCATATAAAGTGTCAATAAATGTAAATTTAAATGTATTTATATCTCAGTGGTAGAATTTACTTTCATAACTGCAACAAATCAACCTTTGTTCAACATATGACGGCACAGTTGGATATGTTGTTTTTACATGTGAACATGAAACTAGGTAATCCTATTAGCATATCTATCAATAATGGTAACTCTGTTGAGTATACCAGTATGGTGCAGGTAGAGTTCAGGAGACAGTTTCTGTTTTTCCACCTGCATGATATGAAGAATGTTCTAGGACTCCGGGAGTGTTCTGACTTGCCTCAGTGTCTGTCTGTTTGTTGTTGTTCCACGGGGCCTCTTGTTTGAGAGGGTGCTCGTTCAGCATGCTAGTTTTATGGTCCTCCATTCTAAAATGGCTCCATTCAGACAATACAATGGCCCTGTACTCTGAGATTGTCTTTACAACCCTCATGCAAAAGCCTGTGGTCAACGGGAGGAGACGGCAACACTGCTTTACTGAATGCCCTCAATGGCTTCTTTAAACACGGGCAACTCCAGCATACAGTGTAAGAAAATAAGGGTGAAGGACTGCCCTTTTATGTTTTGATTGGCAGTCTGTGATTGACGACGACAAAAGCAGGCCTACTCTTTTCAAAAGGAGGAAAGAAGGCCGTGTGATAAGAGTCTCAGGGCAATGGCGGTAGCCAAGAGAAGGAAGCCGTGCAGCAAGGTGCGGCGGTTTGGACCTTGTCCTTTTGTGGCCTCTAGAAAGGCCTGGGGAAACTGCGGAGGAATGCAAGTCCTTCCAATTGTTGAGAAAACAAACAAAAAAAACTTGTTTCTCAATGTGGGTGTTATGCACCAGCATGGACCCTTCACATCAGTATGTCTGTATGTTTGCCACTATGGCAACGGGGGTTGGCATTAGCTAATGCATGGCTATTGAGGGGGGAAATGACTCTTTCAGAAAATCAGAAAAGCCGGTGTGAACTAGGCGCAGAGCAGCTGTAATCAATTGCATGTTGTTTTCTGCATTACCATGCGGGCCGCATTAAGTGGCGTGCGCAGCACACTCATTACTCAATGTCGTCCTAAGGGGACGCGCGCCTCTCCCTAATGAACATGACATGCTTCACGTCAAATTTAGGCGGATTTAAAATGGCAGAGAATTAATACGTCAGAAAATGGAAAATCCTGCTGGTGCTTGGGCTTGGCTTGTGGTTGTGCTTGCCTGGAAGGTGAGAGTGGTGTGTCAAACCGAGTGGATTTTTTCTCTGCCCCCCAAAAATGTTCCTTATTGGACTGATGCATCGCCGCTCAGTCGCACTTCCAGACGTCAGAAATGTGTTGTCAACACAATTGAAGTCTTGAGCTGTGCAAAGTTTAGCTAAGGCTTAAGGAAATTGTTTTCTTGTAGCTTTTTTAAGAATTCCTGCCCGCATCCAGAAAGGGCGGCTAACAGAATTCTCCTGTCACATTAGCTTGGATCCGTTTTCATTGAACCCGCGGCTCTTGAACCCCATAGAGGACAATGCTCCCGAATACCAAGTAACTTATTACCAAAACACTGCTTTATGGTGGCAATAAAGCATATCACTTTAATTGTTCACTGTATGTCCGCAGACAGGGGGTCCTGTGGGACTGACGGCAATTGTGCTGTGCAGCCCTCAACAGTTCTGGTGTCTGAAATGTCTTTGTCAAGTGAAACGCTTAACCTGCAAGGTTTCCACGTTGCTGTGCAAGGTGTTGTGTTGTCCCTGCTACAGAGTTGAGGAATATGCTTTGGATGTCTGCCGTTACCCTGCATGTCTTGTATGACTGTGTTAATGTACATCTTCAGTGTGTGTTCTGGTAATCCTTATGAACAAGGTGCAAAGAAACCTGAACAGAACCGAATCAAGAACCCGTTCCCTGTTGGTTGAAAATGGGCTACCCATGACCAATACAGAGTGCTTAGACTTCTCACTATCGACAACGTGGGTAACTTAGTAATGGAATATGATGACATTGTTCCACAAAATAAGTAATTTGTGATATTTTGATGGACAAATTATAAGCATTAGGCCTAATAGCCAAAGGATAAAGTAATTAATCCAGTGGAACAAATTTGAAGTTCTTATTGTTTTTGTGATATTGGTATAGACAGGTTTGTACTAGTGGTATAAGTGGAAGATTTTGTGGCGTTGGAGCAGACTGCATGCCTAATAGTTTTGCAAGTGTCACAGTACTTTTAGTATTGACACTAGTAGTAGTTAATAGAGCGTTGCTAGATGTTATAGTAGTAATGTTAGTTGTAGCCATAGTTGCACTAGTGGTGTTAATGCAATAGTATCAGCAGTAGTGCAAGTCTTACTCCTCAGTCTCTTGCTGCACAGATTTTCAGTGCTGGAAGTTAGCTACCATCGGCCATCTGGCTACAGTTGGTTCCTGCCAAGAAATCTTTGGTGCAGTCCAAAATCGTTTTGAAGAAGGAAGAAAAAATAGCTACTTCTAGTTCTATCCAGTCATAACACACCACCAGAACACCAAACACCTTCTTTCTAGCCTGTGTGCCATCATCCAGTGATTTATTATTAACTTATCCATGAACAGACTGCCAGACTGCTCGTAGAGCTTAGCTATTAAACAGCGTATAGCCTAGCAGGGCTCCTACAGGTTGCTGAAGACCATAAACATAAGGAAAGGGGGCAGCGTGCGAGTGTGACTGCCTTCTCACCATGCCCTGGGTCTGGATGTGAGGATGATTTAAGCAATATGATCCAAGTGAGAGTGGGCTAGGTAAGGGATATCCTCACGGCTGTGATTTGGCCGCATGGAATCGCAGCAGGTAATCACAGCCGCGAGGATATCCCTTACCAACCCCACGGACACTCGTAGTAATGCTTTTTACACAGTAGTCATACCACCGACTAATTGAGTTTGAAGACAGCAGATTGTGTTTTCTTTCGTTCATTTCAATTTTGTTTATTCATTCTCCGACCCAAAAAGTAATTCCAACCTGAATGTTCAGTATCAAGCGTTGCTAAGCAACGAATGCTGTCACTATGCATTAACTCTGTACGTTTTTTACATATGTTGTACTCCATTTGCTCCCTTTCCTCAAAAAACGAAAACGGAATGGAACAGTTAAAGTACATCAAATGCGGGGTGATTCTTCAGTCATAGAATGGCTTCTTTTCCAATCAGAAATTAATAAATCTTGCATTTTTCTCGTCCACTGAAACGAGGGTGAGAAAATATGTTTTGAGGTGACTGTCCCCCCCAACACCGCAGACTGCCCCCAAAAGTGTTTGCTTTCCCACCCCCTTACCCCCGCCAAACCCTGTTCCGGCCACCCCCCCCCCCCCCCGCAATTTTCTGTGCTCACCAGCTGCTTGAATGCTTGAAGCCGCGTCACGGCGCAGACAAATTGTGTGAAGCCTTTGTGCTCACAAGTCCCCTGGCTCGCGTTCTCATGATGATCTGCAAAATAGAATCTTTTTTCCCCCTGCCTTTGTTTCCCTCTCCCTGCCTTTCAAGTCTGTGTGGTACTTCTTCTCGCAGCCTTGTGTGGGAGGCAATTTCAGGGGCTGCAAACAGAGAATGAGAAAGAACAATGTATTATTTATAAGAGCAAATATGACCGGTGGTGATGTTTCAGCATGCAGACCTTCCACAGACTGCACGGGTTTATACTTTACCGCATGCCGATTGATAGTTTTTGCTGCGTTCGTCCCTTCTTCCTGAGCCCCCCAACCCCTCCCTCTTTCAGACAGTGTAGATATAGGGGAGAGGAGTGGTACTGGCTAATGTAAGATTAAGCCTGTTGCTTCCTGCCACTTCTCTACTCTCCAGTAAAGGGCTTTGCGGGGAGATTTGGGCCTCTCATCCGCAGCCTTTTGCAGCCGACAGCCCATTGTTCCAGGGCCCGCTGTAAAGCCTAATATATATAATGAAGGGGTGTGCGGGTGCACTCCCTTCTCAGCCCCCTCTCCCGCCCTCTCTCCCTCACTCTCTCCCTCACTCCCTCTCTCCCTGCCTCCCTCTCTCCCTCTCTCACTCCCTCACTCCCTCTCTCTCTCCCTCTCTCCCTCACTCTCTCCCTCACTCCCTCTCTCCTTCTCTCCCTCTCTCCCTCACTCCCTCCCTCCTGCCCTTCCCATCTCTCTCCAACACATATGTCTAAATCCACACAGCAGTACAGCAGTGGAAGCCTCTGGAAGGTTTCCCAGGAGAGAGGGAGATGGTGAGGGTGGGGAGGAGGGGGGAGTGGGAGAGCGCCACCCGTTCTGGTGTTGCTCCACTGGGAAGCAGGGAGCAGAACCCCACCAGACTCCCACCACATCTGAGCCCAGGTCTGACCCAGTTAAGTTGCGATACCCAGGAGGACCGGCCATCTGCGGACAAGGTCATGCCAAAGCCCTGTCACTGCGTTTGATTTAAGGGAGGAGAAGGGAGAGGAGTGTGTGTGTGTGTGTGTGTGTGTGTGGGGGGGGGGGGGGTGCGCAGGCGAGATTCCCTCTGACAGTGCTTGGCCCTTATCCTATTTAATTCCAGTCCTTTTCTTTTCATTTTGAATGGAAATCATCTTCTGTGCTCAGTTCATTGTTTGCAATGGGTCTCGGTGAGAACAACTTTGCTTTGATGTAATGGTAAGGTAATTGAAGTCGCTGAAAGGCTAAAAATCGGTAGAGATGGCAAGTAAGTATTGTACCTTCCAACTGAGCAGTGATCTTTTATTCTTCTCCACTAGTGGATGCGAATATGCATACCTTTCTTGCGTATAGTAAAAGGATGCCATATCCAGAGGGGCTGGATATTGAATTGTGCTTAAGTGTCTACAGGGTATTGACGCCAAGGCTAATTGACGTAGATGAAAATTGATTCCCTTAATGAAATGCAACTGTATCTACAGCGACTGAGCCACTTGCAGGTATCTCAGGGAAGGCTTCTCTCTGTTAGGCCTGTGATGTCAGAGTGGTCAGCAGCACTCACTGTGTCCTGCATTTCGAGTTTAATTTGCATAGTAGCCCCATTTAAGCAAAGTAAATTATTTGAATTTAGGAATATCATTTGATTTGTTTTGGTCCCCCCCCCACTATGTTACGCTGAGAAGATTAAAGCAACAAATTCCCCCAACATTTGCGTGTGTAGCAGGGCTAACGTTCCACCTGTCTGTTTGAATCTCTCATGTGTCCACACACACACACATCTGCCCCCTCGTACATCTGAGTGTCAGATCAGTGACGCCTCATCCGCTACGGCCGGAGTTACTGGCTTAATTGGCACATATAACTGGCAGATAATCCTCAGATCCATTGGCGGGTGGGGGAGCAGTCATGACGTGGATGAGCCAGAGTCAGCTTGCCCCCCCCCCCCCCCCTGCTGGTAGCCACCCCACACCCCCGCGGCTTTTGGTATGCCTCCCCCTCCCCCCGCCCCACACCCCCCCCAAACCTCTTCGTCAACATCTCTCTTTCTGGTCATGTGTCCTACCCCCCACCACCCAGTCTAACCCCCTACCAACAACACCCCCCACCCCCTACCCCGCCCAGTCTAGCTTGGAGCCACAGGGCCTTGTTGAGATGGAGGAACAGAGAAACATGCTTGACAATTTATGCCTTCTGCGTGCTGTCAGCCACTTCAGTGAGCAAGACTCTGGGAGCTGGCAGGTTTTAAAGTATTAGAAGCCTGGGGTTTGTGCTGTGAAACTAAATGAGCCAGGGTTTCTTTTTTTCCCCTTTCTTTTTCTTGCCCACACTCAATTGCACATTCTAAAGCTTTGAGATGGACAGCTCTCTCCCAATCTATCTATCTCTATCGCTATCTCTATCTCTCTCCCAATCTATCTATCTCTATCGCTATCTCTATCTCTCTCCCAATCTATCTATCTCTATCGCTATCTCTCTCTCTCCCAATCTATCTATCGCTATCTCTCTCTCTCTCCCTATCTATCTATCGCTATCTCTTTCTCTCTCTCTCTCTCCCTATCTATCTATCGCTATCTCTCGCTCTCTCTCTCTCTCTCTCCCTATCTATCTATCTCTATCGCTATCTCTCTCTCTCTTCATCATCTCTACAACTCCACTCAAGCTCTCTCTCTCCCTCTCTTTCGTGTGACTTTCACATCTCCCAAACATCCACATCCAAATGAATATGAGGGCTTTTATATAACCCCATTTGCTTTTTCTTTCTCTTCTTGGGGTTCAAAATTAACTTTAAAAAGTGCCCACCAGGCTTGAGCTTTTGATTTCCAGATCCAACAAATGGTTGCCATCACTGTCAGCCTTTATTCTCTGTGTGTGTGTGTCTGTGTCTGTGTCTGTGTGTGTGAGAACACTACAATAGTGGTTAAACAATTGTATTATGAATACAAAAATGGTTTAATTGGCAGAGTTCCATTTTCGTGAAATGATGGCAAGTTATCTAGCTGCCATTACACTCCCCTCAATTGAAATTGAAATCGCTAAAGGCAGAAACACTAGGTGCCTGGGCAGCTTTACTCCCCAGATACTTAACGTAGCAATTACGACTCCCTAAGCTAGAGTTAGATAGCTAGGCTAACTGGCATGAGACCCTAACTATGACTGCCATGAATTATTGCTCCATTTTAGTCTCGTCTCTTATTGTGGATTTCATATGTGAAAGAGACTCAAATTTGAATCTATTTCACCTTAACCATTTGTGATCACAAAATCTTCCGTTTCATTGTTCACATAACAATTGGTAAGATCAAAGAAGAACAAGGAAGAAGATGTATGATTTATGTTACAGGCAAAGATGCTAGTTACCGGTTGTTTGTAATAGATGGTTATAGCGCATAGATTGAGAATCACAATATTTTTTTTCCACCAGTTTTTGTATCTTGTATCAATTCAATTCAATTCAATTTTATTTATATAGCGCAATAACAATACAATTGTCTCTAGGCGCTTTACAGAGCCCAGAGCCTGAACCCCCTTAGTGCAAGCACAATGGCAACACGGGCAAGAAAAAACTCCCTGTTAGTCAGGAAGGAACCTTAAGCAGAACCACGGCACATAAGGGGGAACCCATCTGCTTGAGGTCGGCCGGACATGTTGTGAGCCCACGTTAGGATCAGTATGAATTTTTTTTTTTTTTTTTACATATACGCTTTTACAATAGCCTACTTCTAATAAGTGTGAAATGCGGTTCAGTGGGTGTTAGACAATGTTTAAATGTCACTGACACATTTATTTTGATTTCATTCAAGAATACTGTGACAAAACAGGGGGGCCCAGGGATAATGAAATGGTTGCCACTTGTCTGATTGCTGAGGGCAACCAGGCTACCGTTGAGCCCTGCTCCAGAATGCTGCAGGGGCCGTGGTCGAGAGACAGAGAGCAGAAGCCCTTTTTGAATGTTCATCCTGTAATTATTTTTGACAGGTTCAGTTTCGTGGAATGTCACGAGAGAAAGAGCAAATCAGAACCACTTTCGAAAGAGGACTAAACGATGCGCACAACCGAAGGTCCGGATCAGCTAACCTTTACAGAACCGAATGCTTTATTCGCCATTTAATTTGCCACTTGTCAGTCGTCACGCATCTAGATAGGCGTTAGACCAAACTAGTCTTTCTTTGTACGGATTGTGTCTTAAATGTCAAAAGCTTCACAGCGAATTTTGTTTCTGCAGTCAGCAAATTGATTCTCGTCTGAGTGGACATGTTGCCACCTTGCATCGGGTGTCATATTCTGATTCGGCTAATATTGACAAAAGAGAGTGACGCGGCCCCCTGCATGACCTGTTAATGCCTAATGCATTACTGCATTTGTGGATCTTTGAGCTTAGCGAATGAGTCGTGTTAAAGGATTAGCCTCGTTTTTCTTCTTTTCTTTTTTTCTTTCACTCTCTCTCTCTCTCTCTCCCAATCTCTCTCCTCAGTGTCGTGAGTCGGAAAGAAAAATGTGTCTTTCATCTGCCTTTTAGCGAGCTCCAGAAGTGGGATCTCACCTGTGGTTCCTGCGAGGCAACTGAGCACGTTTTGTTGTTTACGTGTCACTTTGACTGATCAGGCGCGGATTTGCATGACGGCGGCTGAGACGCTCTCTCCTTCTAATGAGCGCTTTCCAATCCGCTGCACACTTTGTTTGAAACTTTTGTCATTTGTCATTGTGAATTGCCTTTGAAATGCAGGCCTCCCCCCTTCTGAATCACACAACATTTGACTATCTGGCTGTCTGCCTAGACGCCATTAAATCCTGGTTATTTGAGCCCCAAATGAGAAAAAAAGGGGCCTGTAGGACAAGTGTAGCGCGCGGAATGACAATGAGAACACGGCTACGGGTTGTAAAGTGAAGGGTATCGGAAAGGGTTTCAGGTGTTGTCCACCACTCCTGGAGGAGCCTATTTCACCGAGCTCTCAGGGGACACAGCTGCAGCTCAGAACATCTTGTAAGGATGGAAGTGTGTGTGTGTGTGTGTGTCTGTGTGTGTGTGTGTGTGTGCTGGCAAGCCCACACAAACAGTGAGAACAAACAGTGCCTGCGAATGCTGATTTCACTTTCATGTCTGAAGTGGCTAACGGTGTGCTGTGTATGTAAATACAGCCCTGTGCATGAAGAGGATGTGCTGAAGGGGGCTCAGGGTGATGAATGTAGCCTGCTCTTCAGCTTCTCAAGGCAATGGGACATTTTTGAATAGTTCACATTCTGCTTGGCAAGGGTCTGTGTAGCATGTGCTTTACGTGTGCTTTACTAGACGTTAACTTGTTGCAGTGCTGTGTGTGTGTGTGTGTGTGTGTGTGTGTGTGCTCCTGTGAGTGTATTATGATCCATTTGTACAGTAAGCCCGTTTGCCAGGCCAAGCCGTTAATGGACTTCCTTGTCAAGTCAGAAGCCATTTGATGCCCTGCTCTCGGTAATGCTCCACTGTTACGCTGTGGTGCTGCTTTCGTCCACGCAGCACTTTCCTGAGAGAGGGGAAAGGTTTAAGAGCCTCAGACCAGAGGAGGGGGCATGTTTCCGTGCTTGATGGGATCAGAGAAGGGGCTGATTTACAGGAGTTTAAGGAAGATGGGAGGGTGAGGGGAACCACTTTCTTCATCTCCGAAGGTCAGAGACGGGAAAGTCATAATGGAGACTATCGTTTTTCTGCCGACTTTGGCATTTGCATTCTCCGAAGACTCCTTGGGTAAATTTGTTTAGTGAGGCAGTAGCCCCCTTCCAGGAAGGGGATCTATGGTGCGTTTGCCCCCCCCCCCCCCCCATCTGTGGAGGACCCCACTCTTGTGCTCTCAGCTGTAATGGGTTCAGGCAGGAGTGTTAAGGCTTGTCTGGCCATTGTGGCCTGTCAATCAGTTTGTTCAGTTTCTGCTGAGCGGCCTGGCAGCTCCGTTAGCTCCTTAACCTCCCCAGGCGTGTTCACTCCAGACTCTTACGCAACGCCACACCAGAAGCACTCTCTCTAGTCTCCAGATGCTACACATTTACAAATCCATTTGTATTTTGTAATGTGTGTGTGTGTGTGTGTGTGTGTGTGTGTGTGTGTGTGTGTGTGCGCGCGCACGCACGCAACAGCCTCTGCCTGTCTTTGTCCGTCTTTGTCACAGCCACATCCGCTCTTTTTTTTGTTGTTGCATTTGTGCCTTTCACTCATGTGCATTGAGCTCTGCTGCACATTTCTCTAAAGGCACAGGACAGCATATCACAGTCCAGCTCTCAGGACCAACAGAAATGGAGGTATGTGTGTGTGTCCCACCCCCCCAAAAAAAAAACATGAACTGGGAACTAGCCTAGTTGTTGTTCTAACACCAGGCACAATTAGCAGAACCTGTTCTGTGTGTGGTCACACAATTAGTGCAAAACCAGAAACCACATGATGATGATTTATGCCCTGGAAAAGAAATAGGTTGATTTATCATGCGACGCAGGCCTCAACCAGAGAGCTCTGTGGTCACCATCACATTAAAATCCACATGCAGTCTTTGGCGTAATAACCCTTCGCCTCCAGTTGCCAGCCAGAGTTTTTCTGCTTGCTCAAGCGTCGCCAAGACCCGTTTACCGAACAATATCGTCAGTGATCCGCAAGCACCTTCACAACGAAAATGGATTGACCGCCCAGCCACACGGTTAAGGTTAGATAGAGTCTATTGGTGTGTGTGTGTCTGTGTGCGTGTGCATGCTTTCTTGCTTGCCTGTGTGCATGCATATTTCTGTGAAGAGGTGTGTGTGTGTGTCAGTGTGTGTGTGTGCGTGCGTGCTTTCTTGCTTGCTTGTGTGCATGCATATTTCTGTGAAGGGGTGTGTGTGTGTGTGTGTGTGTGTGTGTGTGTGTGTGTGTGTGTGTGTGTGTGTGTGTGTGTGTGTGTGTGTGTGTGTGTGTGTGTGTGTGTGTGTGTGTGTGTGTGTGTGTGTGTGTGTGTGTGTGTGTGTGTGTGTGTGTGTGTGTGTTGGAGTAAGTGTGTTGGAGTGAGTGTGTCAGTGAATGGTTTCTGTAATAGGGAACCCTGGTGATAATGCGTGCCCAATCCTCCCTGTTCGTCCTCGTTTGGAGAGGACCATTACTTTAATGCACTTCACAATGGGAAATAAAGGGGAGTCAATTTTACTTCAGGTTTATCTCTGACTTTTTCCTTTCGTGAATAATTCAGAGCTAGTCACAGAGTGAATGTCAGCTACCGGCAAATGAAAGCGGCTGGCCACGTGGTTGCGGACATACGGAACAAAGCCCCCCCCCCCCCCATTATCCATACCCCCTTATCTATTCCATTCTGCTGTGTAACCTTGAGAGTGTACTGTACTATACTATAATATACTATACTGTTACTCATCCCTGTGTTCTGCTGTTCTGTACTGTTCTGCACTGGTTACACATGGCGACTGTCTACAGTAGTGTCTCTGTGTCTCCCACACCCACATCTGTTTGTTTGTACCTGACTCTCGTGTCACACGATTAAGCTAATTAGCTAGCCCTGTCTTCAGGCTCAAGGTGTGAAATCATTAAGGCTCTCTGAAGTGTTGGTTGCAGGTCGCGGTGTCTCTGGAGAGCCCAGAGGCTCTTAGTCGTACCTCCGCCCTGCTTCGTGTGCTTCGTGTCACATGCGGTGCTAGCTACTAACGTGACTCCTCTATTAGCTTCGTCTCAGCCACGATGAAGCGATGAAGCACTTGAAAGGGGGGGGGGGGGGAGTCCTGAGAACGTCATCCGCCATGGCTGTTCGCGCCCGCCTGTTTTCCAGGCCAGTGAAGAGCCGTGCTCTTACCATTTTAATGGCTGTGGAAACTACCCCGTCTGCTCAGTGCTGACAGAGTAACTACCGTTTAGACAGAAATGTAATACGCTAACTGTCCTTCACTGTTGCGTTGACAGGTCGAGCTGAATTAAATGTGCTCATAGCCGCCGAGCACAGATCTTACATGGCCATATTTTTTAAGAGGTATGTTGAAGAGCTGTGTATCCATACATTTCCCTCTACTGCAAAACCGCATATGAAAATGCGCTCCTGACCAATACGGTTAAACTCAAGCCATTATTCACGACTTTCGAGGGACATAAGGTGAAACGTGGCGGGGAAGTGGTTTGACCGTTAAAGATACGCCACAGCATGTAAACATGATGTATGATGTACAATTAATGGGCTTCATTCGCCAGAGTACATTTGCACATAAAGATGGAAAACATCACACCAATCTGTTAATATTCATTTTAAATATTCATGGCTCAGACTCTGTTTGTATTCATATATGTATTCTGATTAATCACTGGGTTTCCTCAATGAAAGACACATATACTCAGAATCACGGATATTAGCATAAGCTCACACCAGTGAATTGCAGTGAACACAATATAAGGGCGTTGTTAGTTTTACTGTGCGACACATGAAAATTCAGTGCGTCCTAGAACAGAATGTAAAGGGAGGGGTGAAAACAGCGAGGAATACTGAAGCAGATGTTTTATTAAGAGCCAATGTTTTATGTTCTTCCATATGCCGTGGAAAATGACTAAAACGCAATTAAATATGTGCCACCCACAGAGACGCATTCTCCCTCTGAGTACACAAATCTTACTCGAGACTAAAAGAGATAAACGTGTTTTGATGTAGGTTTTCCTTTGCAGAACATCACTGTGATGACTTCAACTATATCGCTAGTTTTACACTGTACATCATGCATGACACAGTGTATTTGATCAAGCTAACTCAAGGCACTGTGCAGCTAAATCACAGTTCCTCACAGCCAGTCTCTAATGAATAAAGACTTAGCTTAGAATGAAGACTGAACTTAGTGCAAACATAATACTTTATTTACAATGTCGCCTAATTAAACATACACTGTAGGACGAGCACTGTGTTGCGTTTTTGACGAGGAAAAAAAATAAGCATTACGTTCAGTGATTTGGTACACAACGAGTTTCATTGCAATACTCACCTTTCACAACACAAATGCCACTGCATCAACAGCCAAGACGAAAAAGCCCACATGCATCCCCTTGTATAAAATAAATGACTAGTTCCTTGCCAAGTCCATTCAGTTAAGTGTTGCACACTGTGTGCTAATGACGTAAAGCACATTAAAGACACTCTCTCCTGCAAACACCAGCGGACTCTGTCCAACAAATGTATATTAAGAGTCTAAATGAACATAAGTGGCCGATCCATTATTAATGAGCCCAAATGAGCTAGAGACTTGAGCGCAATTATCGATCACTTGTCCCAGATTGCTTCTTAATAGGAAGCGGTGGACACAGAGTGGGTCAGTGGGCTCAGTTCCTGGTACCTGTCAGACCCATCGTGGATGAGGGGGTGGTGCTGTGGTTCTGCTGGTGAGCCTGAGGCCAGGCCTAAGGAGAGGGAGGGAGGGAGGGAGGGAGGGAGAGAGGGAGAGAGAGAGGCTGGTGCAGAGAGAGTGGGAGGAGGAGAGAGGAAGAAAGGGAGAGAAATGGAATAAGGGTGGAAGAGAGGGAGGGACAGAGAGCGAGAGAGATAGAGAGAGAGAATATAGATAGAGTGAAAGACGGACAGAGTGAGAGAAAGATAGAGGGGAGAGAGGTAATGAGCGAGGGAGGGAGTAAGAGGGCGATAGGGAGGGAGAGAACTTCTTAAAAGCAGATTATTAAGCCATCATACGGAACAAAAGGCTTTTAAAAGGGCTGCTATGTAGCCGTACGATTAATGACTAATGTGTAGGAACAGTATTAGTGCTTATTACCAGTAAACAACAGCTTGTCAAAACATGTTTATGCAAAAGCAAAGTAACACAGACTCATATTTGGCCTAGCAACCATGTGCCTGGTTAATGCACTAGTTAACATGAGTCATTAATAATTAGTCGCCATAAGTAAAACCTAAAATATATGGCTGTTATGTTAACTGCTACATTGCTTTTTACATAATGGTTTTCTCACAAATGGCGACCCATTAGTTAGCACAACCCAACCATTAACTTCAACTTTAACGAACACTGAGTAATATAAATGGCTGTTGCTAATGCTTTATTTATGTCAACCAGATGTAATTAATGTAAGTCATGGGATCTATAAAGTAAAGTGTTTGCCCTTAAACAAATGATTTGCCCTTCAACCCCCAGTGTACTCCTTGATGCCTTAGGTGCTAACTCTGCTTGTGTGAGCGAGAGAGTTGGTGAGCGAGAGCATGAGAGAGAGAGAGAGATTGAGAACGAGAGGGAGAATGAGAGGGAGACAGAGGGAGAGAAAGAAAGATTGAGAATGTGAATGAAGGAGCTGCAGGTGGGCGTTAATGGCTCCAGATGTTTGGAGGGTCTCACAGCTGCATTCCTCTCTGCTGGACTGCGGTGCTCAGTCTCTCCATCTTTGGCTCCGGCTCCCTGCAGCTGTCTCTCTCCCGCATCTCCCTCTCCCTCTCTCTCTCTATACATGTTTCTCTAGGTCTCTTTCCCCACTCTCCCTCTCCCTCTCTCTCTCTCTCTATACATGTTTCTCTAGGTATCTCTCCCCACTCTCCC
>NC_045161.1:25704750-25724750 GCF_900700415.2 Clupea harengus
TCTCACACACACACACTCTCACACACACTCTCACACACACACTCACACACTCACACTTACACACACGTCTTATCCACCGATGCCATGGCCCGCTGGCGTGGAGATGGTACTCATGCTGGCACATTATCGCTCTTGTCAGTGGCGTATGCTGGGCATTTTTCACCACTGACATAAGATGGGAGATCGGGCTGCAGGTCCATCACAGGATAATGGTATCAGACTCATCCTCCAAATGGATCCTTTTTCCCCGGACTCCATTTGCGATCAATTGCCATCCTTTACCGACTTGCTGGAACATGGTTGAGCTTGAATTTAATCTGTTCTTGATTAAATCATGATATTCCGATAAAGTATTTATGTGTCAGGAGACATACTTCTTTTTTTTTCACATTTCATGCAAGAGGCCGTGCCTCCACAGTTTGATATTACATGTTCCATAGGATTCCAGCACGGGTGCCTTTTCTGCTTTCATCTCCATGCTGAATTAATGTTTTATTTGTATTTTTTATAATCATATCTCTTGGCGTAAGCCGCCGTCTTTGATGTAAAGACCCGAGGATGAAAATAACCTTGTAGAAACAAAAGAAAAAAGCGAGACAAAAAGCAACAAGCATGGTCATTTATGAATATTGGACCCGGAAGAATATTCCCGAGCTGTCAATCAGGGCCAGTGCTGGAGGGAAGAGATGGGGGGTGGGGTGGGGTTTGGTGGGGGATTTAGCTTCTTCATCTGAAATGTCAGGCTCGTCTGGCACCGGTCCGAAGGGTCAGCCAACTGCAGGCACGCCGCAGGAAATAAATGAATAACAGCCTGACCCCTTAACCTTTCCCTACAGTGTCCTTCCACCAGAGGTCTGCCGTCACAGTGGATGGAAAAAGGTTGTGTGTGTGTGTTAGGGGGATGTCAGGGAGTGGTTGTTGTTGAGGTCCTCTACTGGCGGAAGTGACCCACATCTCAGGCGGAACAGAGGACGTCATTCTCAGCCCCAAAGCAATGGGCCTCAGATGCACACTCTGACCTCCACACACGCTGGGCCCCATCGCGGGGAGGCGGGCAGCCGGGCGGTCAGGCGAGCGGTCAGGCGAGCTGATTCACCCTGTCCTCTGCATGTTCACTTTCCTTTATATTTAGCCGCGATCATGACGCACTGGCTCAGATTTCTTCGCTGTGATGGAGTTTATTTCAGATTAAACACAAACTACGCAGCCGTACGGGGGCCTGTATTCGGTTGCGCTCCTCAGATACTTCCCCTGGGTGCGTGTTTGTTAATTCCACGATGTTGTTCAGTCGAGAGAATTTGCTGCTCTCCAGGCTGGCGCTGGAGAACGTGAGGGAATTAAGGAATGCATTGTTAAAGATGTCTCCCCATTGGACTGTTGTTTGTTCCAGTGTATTACGTTTTTTTGGCAGAGGAGCCGATGTTTCAATGCAGACATGGAAGGCTCATCCACTGCCTCTCTCTTTATTTCACATGCCGCCAACTTAATGAATTCTACTTTCGTCTGCTTTTTTGGAGAAGAAGAAAGAAGCCATCATCTTCATGTGTTTTTAGATTATTGCTCAGTGTGCGTTCACTGAGATCCCTTTGTGTCTGCGCGTTCTTTGGCAGTGCTCATTGCACTTGGATATCACATAAAAGGGTATCAGGTGATCTGCGCTGGAACACACTCGAGTGAGCTGCGACTGTTGGTCTCTGCATTGTACCATGAGTCACCCCATACTCTCATTTCAGTTGTTTTTCTCATACACACACTGTGTTTGTGTGTGTGTGTGTGCCCTTGCCTTGCCTTAATATACCTGCCTTCTCGAAAGGACAATGTGGAGTGTAGCCACAAACCGCAAACCACATCAGGAGGAAAGCCTCTAGCAGGAGCCTGTCTGTAATACACCAGGCCTCAGCAGCAGCAGCAGCAGCAGCAGCAGTACCACCAGCCCCATTACATCACTCTGAGTCTGCAGAAAGTCAGGCCAAGCGGCGGGCCTGAGAGAGAAACTTGTGTGGAAAGAATGGAGCAGTGTGGAGAGAGAGAAACAGACAGGAGCAGATCATTACCTTCTCCTTTCACACACACACACACTCTCTCTCTCTTTCTCTCTTTCTCACACACACACACACACCCACACACACACACACACACACACACACACTCTCCCTCTTTCCTTTCTTTCTCTCTCTCTCTTTCACTCACACACACACACACACACACACACACACACACACACACACACACACACACACACACTCCCTAACTCTTTATTTCTCTCTCTCTCTTTCTCTCTTTCACACACACACACACACACACACACACACACACACACACTCTCCCTCTCTCTTTCTCTCTCGCTCGCTTGCTCACTATCTCGCTAAGTTTGCCTTTAGTTCTCGCCCAGCCAGCCCCCCCCCCCCCCCCCCCCCCCCCCCTCAGTTAAACAACAGGGAAATCAGAGTAAATTCTCACACACACACAGGCACATACACACACACACACACACACACACACACACACACACACACACACACACACACACACACACACACACACACACACACTTAACACTGGCCCTCTCGGCCAAACAAAAAATAACAAGAGTACCAGCCATGGGCAAAGGTGCATTATGCATCCAGAGCCTCGACTGGAGGTAAACAAACTTGTCTAACTGGCGCATTGAAGGCTAGTATGTGTGTGTGTTTCTGCCCCGTGGAGGGGGAGAGGACCAGAGGATTTAATTACCCCTCTACTCACCGCAGGGTTCTTATGGCTAGGCTGGGGGTCCACCGCCAAAAGCCCCCATTTTTGTCTGTGTTGCCATGGAGAACCTCACATCACGACGAGCAGGTTCATTCAGCGGTTCTTTCTCGGGGAGTGCAGCAGGGCAAGGGAAACGGGGAGGCGGGGGCTCAAGTGCCTCTAAAATGGCTGCTGTTCGCCCCGCTTGACTAGTCAGGCAGATAGCAGCTAACCTGGCGCGGGATATGGGCCAGATGTGGGCCGGATATGAACCGGAGTCAGTTGTTTCCTCAGTGCATGACAGCCGATAAGGATAAGGATAAGGGTTAGATTTACAAGCAGCCTGACAGGGAGGCAGGCAGAGAGGGAAGGAGGAAGGGAGGGAAGGAGGCAGGTAGAGAGGGAGGGAGGGAGGTAGAGAGGGAGGGAAGGAGGGAAGGAGGGAGGGAGGGAGGTAGAGAGGGAGGGAAGGAGGGAGGGAAGGAGGCAGGTAGAGAGGGAGGGAGGGAGGTAGAGAGGGAGGGAAGGAGGGAGGGAGGGAGGAAGGTAGGCCGCACTGGAAGGAAGCTGGTGCGTCTCGTCTTTTCACTACTGCTGAAGCCCAGAGAGCTGAAGCTGCAGCCCACAGTGGGCCCACACACGCACACAGAGTGAGTGAGAAGAGGGTCAGCTGGTCATAGAAACTGAGGAGACCGCTAAAGTGCTTCACTAAAATGCATCAAACGAAAACCTGCGTACCTCAAGAGTCACAGATTCTAATTTTAATCTGTCTTTCTGTTTATCTCCCTTTTCCCCAGCCATGCCCAACTTCGTAAAGTCTCCTGATGACCAGATAGGTATATCTGGCGGGGTGGCGTCGTTCGTGTGTCAGGCAGGGGGTGAGCCCAAGCCCCGCATCACCTGGATGAAGAAGGGGAAGAAAGTCAGCTCTCAGCGCTTTGAGGTAAGACCACGGTGTACCACACACACACACACACACACACACACACACACACACACACACACACACACACACACACACCAGTCGAATGTTAAGACAAGTCCTTAACTCATAAGATAAGCCCCTCCTGCTGTGAGAACAAGCCATATAAATTACATTTGAAAAAAATTATGTCTGTAACAAGTATTAAGCAGGTTTGTTTGTCCACGGTTTTAGATAGTTGAGAAGTGCTGCAGAATTAAAGAATAATGTGTGTAGGATTTGACAGCTTCTAGCGGTGAGGTTGCAGATTGCAAACCAGCTGAATACCCCTCCCTTTCTGCCCAAGCGTGCAGGAGAATGTATGGTTGTCCGTCAGCTTACTTGGGTTTGTAACTATGCCCATGGCCATGTTCTAGCTCAAGCTAACAGGTTGCATTTAGGTTGCTAGGCTAAATTGCCTGTCCAGCAGAAAACGGCCAACTTTGGCGTCACTCTGAAAACTTTTGTCCCTCTTCAGCGATTTCCATCTGGGAAAGACCACACCAGTGTTTATTCCAGGATTCAAGCTCCCATGCTTTTTCTTGTGCTACATAAGTATGATCCTCCATTTGTTAAAATGTGGGTTGTCAAACTTCTCACAACACTAAATGGTTAGCCAGCACCAGCAACCACTGATTCCTTCTTCTGTTTTGTCTTCGACTTTCAACTGGCGCCACCTAATTTAAGCTGCCACTGCAACGTTAAAATGCGGGGCGCCCTCTCTGGAGCTAGCGTTGTCCGTTCTGTGTTACCTTAGAAACATGGCGGCGCAACTCCTATGTAGATATGAAGGGCTCATTGTAAGCTAACAAAAAGACAACGGTTTGTTGTTAAAGGTGATTATACACTAATAAAAACATAATTATGTATACTGTATTCTATTGCTGCTAATAGATCCCCCTAAATTCTACATACCGTAGCTTTAACGTGTGTTTTTGGAGTCCCAAAATGGCTGCTGGTGTCTAGACTAGGTCTTAGAGGGATGCTAATGCTGATCAGACTGGCCAGAGTTCACAGCAAAGTGGCGGAGTGTGTGAGAAAGAGACTGAGAGAGGTGTGTGTGTGTGTGTGTGTGTGAGTGAGATCTCTGTGTGTGGGTGTCTGTGCGAGTGCATTGGAGAGAGATAGATGTCACTGTGTGTTTGTTTATGTGTCTGTCTGAGAGAGATCGAGAGATGTCCCTGTGTGTGTTGCGTGTGTGTGTGTGTGAGAGAGAGAGACAGAGGTGTGTGTGTGTGTGTGAGAGAGAGAGAGAGAGAGAGACAGACAGGTGTGTGTGAGTGAGTGTCTGCAGGGTGAGCTGGGCCAGCGGGTACAGCCCTGGGTGTCCCTAATTAAGGGAGGAACGTTGCCTCCTGTCAGGTGTCCTCTTCAGCCTCATGTCTGCTGGGCTCAGATGCGACTGAACAGCCCCTCAGCCCCCCTCACCCCTCAGGGTTGGAACTCCCACGTTGCCGGGTTACAGTGGGAGCAGAGAAGAGCAGTGCAGTGCAGTGGAGCTGGGTGTTCTATCTGTCTGTGTGTAATTGGCAAGAGCCTGGTCTGCATCCTGCCTGATGTAATGTTAACACACCACTCACTCATTATTGGGAGTCACTCTGATGTAACAGACTGAGTGACGCACTTCACAGGGGTCCGTGCTCCCAAACAACCCAAACAGTCCCTGTAGCACCTCTCTTCCTGTGTCTCTGTCTCTCTGCCCACCCCCCCCCACCCCCCTTCTCTCTCTCCTTTTCTCTCATCTGCTCCCTCTCACAACTTCTACCTTTTATGTCCCACTCTCTTTTTGGTCTCTCTTTTTTTCCTTTCTGTTATTTGGTCTCGCTCTCTTTCTCTCTCTCTCCCTTTCCCTGTACCCTCCTCTCTCACTGCCTCCCGTCTCTCCTCTTCTCTCCTCTCCCTCCCTCCCTCCCTCTCTCTCTCCTCTCCTCTCCTCTCCTCTCCCTCCCTCTCTCCTCTCCTCTCCCTCCCTCCCTCTCTCTCTTCTCTCCTCTCCTCTCCCTCCCTCCCTCTCTCTCTACTTCTCCTCTCTCTCCACCCCCCTCCCCCCTCTTTTCTTCCTGCCACCTCAGATGTGTGGAGTAGCAGGGCCTTACTCTTGTATGAGTCTCCATGTGAATGATGAAACCCCCTCCACTCCCCGGGCCCACGGTGGCGCGCGCGCTCCTGTACGTGTCAGTGTGGAATGTTTCTGGCTGCCGTGATCAAAGGCACCCGTGGCGGCTGTACACACCACCGTGGCCCAGTAATCGAGTGTGTGTTTAATTCCTCGGTTAAGGTCTTGGGGACTCTTTGTTTTCTTTCTCAAAGTGAACCGCAGCCTTCTCCATTCGGGGGGGGGGGGGGACATGAAAGGGTGCATTTGAAAGGGTGCATTTGAACATGCGTGCCCAGTAGGGATTTCACGTTTGGCAGTCAGGTCAGTTTTACTAGTCGTGGAAGTGACTGTATTAATGATGTGCCGGGTTGGGGAAGATTGGATCGGAGCTTTAAATAAAAGGTTGTGTTTTGTGTGTGTGTGTGTGTGTGTGGTGTGTGTGTGTGTGGTGTGTGTGTGTGTGTGTGTGTGTGTGTGTGTGTGTGTGTGTGTGTGTGTGTGTGTGTGTGTGTGTGTGTGTGTGTGTGTGTGTGTGTGTGTGTGTTTCCTTCCCATTGTCCTGTCTGTCAGGTGATTGAGTTTGATGTGGGCTCCGGGTCAGTGTTGCGTATCCAGCCTCTACGCACGCACCGAGACGAGGCCATCTACGAGTGCACGGCCAGCAACAGCGCGGGCGAGATCAACACCAGCGCCAAGCTCACCGTCCTAGAAGGTACGCTGCTTCACAGACACTGTGTGTCTCTCTCTCTCTCTCTCTCTCTCTCTGTCTCTCTCTGTCTCTGTCTTGCTTGCTCTCTCTCAATCTCTATCACACACACACACACACACACACACACACACACACTCACACACACACACACACTCTCCATCAGTTCTATTCATCTCTCTTTTTTTACCCCCCCTGCCCTCCCTACTCTGTCTCAAATCTCCCTTTCTGCTCCTGCATTATTTTTTTTCAAGTACCTAACTCTCGATCTCAGCAGGCATGTTTTATATCCCTCTCTCCCTCCCTCGCTCCGTCTCTCTTCCCCTCTTCCCCCTCTGTGGACATGTTCAAACACATGTTAGTGCTGCCTGCAAACCCGTTCTTGATGTGCCTACATGCAATCTCTCTTGATCAAAACGCCAGCCGAGTGCGACTCGCATGGTCTTCAGGCGCCCATCGCCGTGCTGAGGAGAGGGCTTGTGATGTGCTGGAAGGGTTAGATGTTTGATTAGATAGATCATCAAATGTGGCTGAACAGCTCAATTTGATGGCTCCTCAGCAGCGCGTAAATCTCCAGGAATTGATTTTGCCTGCGCGAGTTTTTCCGTAGGCGGGTCTCGGGGAAAATACTTTTTTCTTCTGCCACGAGCGAGATTAAAGATGATGTCCAACAGCAATTATTTCATCCCCCCCCTCCCCCTTCAATTTGTACAGAAATATCCCCCACAGAAAGGTGTTTTCTTGGCTCTTTTTTCCCCCTCTTAAATCACCCAGGAATGTATTATCTGGACTTGGAGATGCTAGTGTAGATATTGTCAGCATTGGCAGGGGAAACATTGCTTGAGGCTGTCACGCATGCAGCTGAGGCTTGTGTTTTCTCTCTCTCTTTCGTCCTCTCCCCCTTTCTCTCCCTCTCTCTCACTGTTTTTCTCTCCTACGCTCTTTAAACACACAGAACAGAAAGTCTTCTGAAGTGTGAAGCCGGGGCGCCCAGATAATTGCTCTTGCTGGGATAGTATCTGGAATCTGATAGATGCACGAATTAGCGGCACTTCTTTGCTCAGGGAGGAGAAGACGAGAGGAGAGGAGAGGGCCCCAGGACGGGTGTGTGTGTGTGTGTGTGTGTGTGTGTGTTTGGGGTGGGATCCTGTCAGAGGGAGGAAGGGGAGGTGCTGCTCGTTTCGTGTTTCGGGGGCTTTTCGCATGCAATGGGAGCACTGGCTGGTAATCCCCCAAATTGCAGCTCTCAACCAGACTCGTCCTCAGAGCTGCACGCATCCACAGCATCCCAGTGTCACACACACACACACACACACACACACACACACACACACACACACACACACACACACACACACACACATAGACCTACAGGCACAGAACACACACAAAACACATGCACTAAAGCACACCAACCACACTATCCTGAAGGGAGAAGCACACAACTCCACAGCGACACACACACAACTACGTGCACATGCTAAGTGATGCATGCACCAAACTCACACACCTCCATGCACGTGCCCTGAAATACAAACACACAGACACACACACACACGACACACACACACACACACACGACACACACGACACACACGACACACACGACACACACTACACACACATATAACGTCAGCCAGAGAGAAAGAAATGCCATTGTACCTGCTCAGGCATGGAGAGAGGGGGGTCGCGATGTATGATGGTACCTGCAGTTTTGCCTTTTCTTTTTTTGCACTTAGCGAACTGTTCCATCCGCGGCACTCATTAGATAGAGGAGGGCTGAGCAAGGAGGGAAAGGCAAGGGGAGGAAAATGCCAGAATGTGAATCACACACCTGCCACCATTAGCACAGTAAGTGAGAGAGGGAGGGGGTGAAGTGTGTGTGTGTGTGTGTGGTGTGTGTGTGTGTGGTGTGTGTGTGTGTGTGTGTGTGTGTGGTGTGTGTGTGTGTGTGTGTGTGTGTGTGGTGTGTGAGAGAGAGAGAGAGAGAGAGAGAGAGAGAGAGAGAGAGAGAGAGAGAGAGAGAGAGAGAGAGAGAGAGAGAGAGAGAGAGAGAGAGAGAGAGAGAGAGAGAGAGAGAGAGAGAGAGAGAGAGAGAGAGAGAGAGAGAGAGAGAGAGAGGGGTAGAAACGGAGGCTGTGTCAGGAGTGTGTAGATGTCAGTGGAAATGTGGCTCTGCATGTGGCTGTTGCAGCTCTGCAGCCCCTGAATAGAAACACAATCATTTCATGAGAGAGAGAGAGGGGGGGGGGTGTAGTAGCCCACTGCAGTGTAAAGTCAGATACTGTAGGTCATGAAAATGAGACACAAGTCATGAACCACTCACAGGTGGAGAGAGGGATACAGACAGACAGACAGACAGACAGACAGACAGACAGACAGACAGACAGACAGACAGACAGACAGACAGACAGACAGACAGACAGAGCAGTGTGGTGGGTGGGTGAGTGAGTGGAGAACCAAAGGGAATGTGTCTGACAGGCCCCCTGTTTTATGGTCGCTTGTCTCCCTCCTTACTTGACACCCTCCTTCATGGCCGCTTACATAATTCAGCATCTTTGACGCACGTTTCATTAGAGCAGAGTGAACGCCATTTTTCCTCCATGATCTTTACTTACGTAAGCACCCCGACACCTGAGCGACCGTCACTCTCCTTTCTCTCTCTCTCTCGCTCTCTTTCTCCCTGTGTCTTTTGTCTGTCTCTCTCTTTCTTTCTCTCTCTCCCTCTCTTCTCTCTCCCTCTCTTCTGTCTCTCTTCTCCTTTCTGCTCATCTTTTATCTCCTCTCTCCATCCCTCACCCCTCCTCCTTTGCCTCCATCTCTCCCCCCATCAGTCGTTCTCTGTCCTTCCACCACCTCCACCTTACACCATTGAGAAGCAGGCTTCTGATTCAACTTCTGGGTGACCTACAGAACTCACCGTCCACACACACACACACACACGTACACACACTCTCACCAACCACACACACACACACACACACACACACAATCTGCTGTGTTGATAGGCAGGAATGGGCTCATCCTTTGGTGATGCCAAGGGTGACCAAATGTGGAAAGTCCTGATAACCGCCCCCCCCAACATAAACACACACACACACACACACACACACACACACACACACACACACACAGGCACAGGCACACACACTGCAAGTCTTGCTGTGGTCACTGGATCTGTGTGATCACAGAGTTGGTGGTGGATGTGAGGTAGCCCGGGGTCAGTGTTTGAGCAGATTACCTGAGGCAGCAGTGCAAGATTTAGAGATAGACACACACACACACACACACACACACACACACACACACCACTGAGGCCTGTGTCCAGCCCTGCCCTTTACTGCAGATCAGAGCTCAGAGCGAGCCGTGACAATGCCAACACATGCAGAGCCCTCACTGTGTCATTGTCAGCATCCTGTCACCAGGCATGCCGACTGATGGACACACACACACACACACACACACACACACACCTACCTACCTCACTGAGATAGACACACACACACACACCTACAGACACAAACAAACACACACCACTGAGGCCTGTGTCCAGCCCTGCCCTCTACTGCAGATCAGAGCTCAGCGAGAGCCGTGACAATGCCAACACATGCAGAGCCCTCACTGTGTCATTGTCAGCATCCTGTCACCAGGCATGCCGACTGATGGACACACACACACACACACACACACACACACCTACCTACCTCACTGAGATAGACACACACACACACACACTGTGAGCTCACACAAGCACAATTACATGTATAGATATACACATTGACAGGTCTTGACTCTGTTAGACAGAGACACACACACACAGTTGTACACATCTGCACACATTCACTGTTATGCTCTTGTCAAATGGTATGACATGACAAGGATAAATCTCGAGTAGAGCTGCAGTTGTACAGATTGTTAACGGCAAGGCTGTGGTTATTTATTTATTTCTCCCCAGTTTGTGCTGAGAGACAAAATAGCGCACCTTCTTGCATGACTGCCTCCAGAACGCCCTGTGACTGCTCTCTCTCTCTTTCTTTCTCTCTCTCTCTCTCTCTCTCTCTCTCTCTCTCTGTCTCTCTGTCTCTCTCTCGCCCCGTGACTGAGCTTTTCAGCCTCCCACCCTTAACACAGCAGCTCTCTCTCTCTCTCTCTCTCTCTCTCTCTCTCTCTCTCTCTCTGTCTCTGTCTCTGTTTCTGTCTCTCTCTCTCTCTCTCTCTCTCTCTGCCTCTGTCTCTCTCACACACAGACACACAGACACACACACACACAGCAATGCTCGTGTCATGGGAATCCTGTGAGTATACATGCTTAAGGAAAGTGCCCCCCCCCCCCCCCTTTTTCCAGTCATGAGGCAGCCCTTTAACTTTTCATGAGGTGCTTTTAACATCACTGAACCGCAAAGTGCTGCATTCCATTTGGATACCCTCGCGCAAACCCACTGTTTTCACATCAACCTGTTTGGAAAACCGGCTCCTCCACCTCCTCCTCTTCCTCCTCCACCTCTTCCTCCTCCACCACCATGGCTGTGACTTCAGGCCCACACCGCAGCGTGTCGTTTTTCACACCTTATTCTGGCAACCCCACCGACCTCCCCCACCCCTTCTTTCCTCCCCCTTTTAACCTTTTACCCCCTTACACTCGCTTTCTGTCTCTCTTGGTGCAGAAGTGATTGCTTTGGACAGACTCGAAGAGATCTATTGATTTTTCTAATACTGTGTTTGGCAATGACGAGCCTGCTGGATCCATCATCAATAATTTTCACACCAAATTCGGTTTCAGTCCATTTGTCAAATGTACTTTCTTTCTCTCTCTCTCTCTCTCTCTCTCTCTCTCTCTCTCTGTCTTCGTAAAAAGGCAGATGCACGGGCTGTTTCTTTCCGAGGCATGATATTTTAGTGTACAGTTATAAAAAGCCTTGACCGCCTGAAAAAAGGCCTCCCTGGAACTGGGTGTATTTTTTTTATTATTTTTTTTTACATGCAGTTATATGACAGTAAACAGACAAATGAGTCACTACAACAGAAAAATAAGCCTTCCTACATTTCTGATTCCACCCATGGGGGTGCTGATATGATGGAGGGCCATGGAAGAGAGAGAGAGAGAGAGAGAGAGAGAGAGAGAGAGAGAGAGAGAGAGAGAGAGAGAGAGAGAGAGAGAGAGAGAGAGAGAGAGAGAGAGAGAGAGAGAGAGAGAGAGAGAGAGAGAGAGAGAGGCAGGCAGGCAGAGTGGGGAAGAGAGAGAGAGACTGATTAGGAGAAAGAAAGAAAGAGAGAGAGAGTGGGAGTGTGTGTGTGTGAGAGAGATAGAGAAGCAGAGTGGGAGCCAGGAAGAGAGGAGTGAGTTGTTGTTATCCAATAAGCAGAGGGGACAAACCGCCCACGTGTGTTCCATCCTGTAAAGTTAGAAAGTGTCAAGTGGTGCAACAACACTGCCTGCTTTCCAGTGGGCTACTTCCTCTGCAGACAGCATGAGCCGTGTGTGTGTGTGTGTGTGTGTGTGAGCACGTGCACGCGACAGGCAGGCAGCCAGGCAGGCAGTCACAGCGTCATTACCACAGGGCTCTGTGTTGTTTCTCTCGGGCGTCCGAGGCTCTTTGACAGTCTGTCTGTTTGTTAGTGCGAACGCTCGCACAGCCGCCCCGCAGTCTCCCAGCCGCTGGGCCAGGTCCGGCCCAGACCCGGCCCTAGGTGTCTAGCCGAGGAGGGATGCGCGCAGGGAGGAAGAGCTAATGATGAAGGCTCAGTGGCGTGCCACAGCTCCTGCTGCTGGCTGTCGGTGGTCCGGTCCAGCGAGGCGTACAGAAGCGAGGATTAGCCGTAGCGCTCGCTGCTTCAGGCCCGGCCCGGGGAGAGATGAGGAGGGGAGATCAACGTCTGTGTGCCTCTTAGATCTTCCATGCACTCTCCCATGCGTCAACTTCCTGTAGATACACACACGTTCACATACACACACACACACACACACACACACACACACACACACAATCCCGTAGACACCCACATTAAAGAACAAAAGCACACTCATCTGCATGTTAATATGTGGTGTGACATACATATGTACATACACACACACACACGCTTACGTACTCAGATAGTGTCATACACACTTGTGTGTTCACTTACTCAGAAACGCAGAGCATAACACTATCTCCCACACAGGAACGCAATTGCATGCACACACACACTCACACACACACACACACACACACACACACACACACAGACCATCTCTCTCTCTTTCTGTCTCTCTCTTACAGTAACACGCTTTCGTACACACACACACTATCTCTCTCACACACACACATATGTTCCCCGTCCGCACACACACATGCCCACCATGGGGAAAGCATGGCTTCCTGTCTCATCTGCTGATCCGTGTCAGAGGTTTAATTTCTCTATCTGCTGTCTGCGGCTGCAGCCTGAGAGCCCAGGGGCCGCGTGCTGTGCGGAGCAGGGAGCAGCTTCTGCAGATTAGGACAATAAGGATTATTTAAGCTGCGGCAGCAGCCTGCAGCACCCGCACCCTCCGCACACACCCTCCGTCCACACTGCTCACATTAGGCCTTTAATGAAACATGGCATTTACATCCATTAGGAAGACACAGATGCTTTGCTGCAGTGTGTGGAAGGGATTGGCTGGTGGTGTTGCTGTTGTTGTTGTTGTCCTCGTCGTCGTCGTTGGTGTTTTTTCACATGCATAAACATGCTAGATGTGAAGTGTGTGTGTGTGTGTGTCTGTCAAACACTTACGGTGGAGGAGCTAGCCAGTGACACCCTGACAATGCCATCTCCCATGTTGTATGCAAAGGGATGTGCGGGCATGAGAGAGGATGGCAGGAATGAGAGAGAGACGGAGTGAAAGAGTGAGTGAAGAGTGAGAGAGAGAGAGAGAGAGAGAGAGAGAAGGATGGGGAGGGTGAAGGGCCTGAGGGCTGTGTAGCCTTGGCAGTAATGAATGACCGGGATGTAATTAAATATGAATGATGAGAAGCGTTTAACAATCCCGTCACTGCCGCAGCGGGTGGGTGGGGGGGGACGCAGGCTGGTGTGTGTGTGTGTGTGTGTGTGTGTGCGTGTGTGTGTGTGTCTGTCTGTGTGTGTGTATGTGTGAGAGTGTCTGTGTGTGTAGGGTTGGGATGAATGTCAACGCATCACGTGGCCACGTCCTCCTCAGCCGCAGCAGCGACTGTCATCGCCGCGGCAAGGCTGTCTTTCGCCTGGGCGCCGTGGGGGCATCGGTGCTCCTCAAACAGGCACATGAATTATCCAGATTGTATTTCAGTATGCAGATCAGAGCTTTGCTTGTCTCCTATTAAGACAAGAGGAAATCACACACACACACACACACACACATGCACACACAGGCACAGCAGCCACTCAAGAGCCTAACGAATCTGCATTAACCAGACAGCATTTAAAAACAACCAATCAGATGCCTTGCACAGTGGGGCTCCGTTTAACTAACATGTTATTTTCATGTCACCGTCACTGTTGTAGTGGATGGTGTTTGGGTGGTTTATGTTTTTGTTTTGGAATGATTAAATAAAAATATTTTTTTTAGAACTCCAGATTGTCCGATTCAGCGGAGGCTGTGTTGTAGTAAACACAGTGAAAAGAACAGTAAAGGTTAGGCGCGTGAGATAGAGAGACAGGAGTGTTTGGGGAAGATAAGGGGAGCGGATAAGAGGGGCATGCAGAGGCTAGCACACCTGCGGGAACAGGAGAGAAAGGGTGGGAGAGAAGGAAGGAGGGAGGGAGAAAGAGAGAGAGAGAGAGAGAGAAAAGAGAGAGAGAGAGAGAGAGGGGCCCTAGAGAGGGAAAGCCAGAATGGAGGAGGAGAGAGAGAGAGAGAGGGAGGAGATGTGCGTGTTTGTGAATTAAACAGGTTTTGCTCCAGCATAGAGGCTGAGAACATCAACATCAACACTAGCACACATTTAGCATGGAGAGCCAGGCGGGCGCATTTGCTGTATTTTGCCACGACTTGCCTGAGTCACACACCGCACACACATTCACCCTCCCGCTGAAAGAAACATATCACAACCAGCAGGTGAGCCGCACACGTAGAGTACAACCTCCTCCACACTTGGACACACTATACACACACACAAACACAAACAAACATTCACACACACACACACACACATTCACATGCACACACACACTCATACACACACACATTCACACGCGCACACACACACAGACACACATACACACACACAAATTCTCTCACAGTCTAACAAGCACTCGCATACACACATACACATATACATGCGCACTCACACATACACATACACACTCACACATACACATACACACTCAAACATACACATACACACTCAAACATACACATGCTTTCTCTGACACACACACACACACACACACACACACACACACACACACACACACACACATACACCTGCACACTCACACATACACATACACATACACATACACACTCACACATACACATGCTCTCTCTGAGACACACGCACACACTGAAGCAGACACACGCCCTCCCACACATATTGCACTTCATATTGAACCACACAAAGATGTCATAGAGATCAATAATGTTCTGTACCACCGCCTCCAACATCGCCAGCTGTTCCAACCTCCACACACCCCCCACCCCCCACCCATCACCTTAGAGTTTACAGGAAAGGCTGAAGGAAATTATTATTATTTTTTTCTTTTTTTTCCTATTATCAGCTGTTATTTGCGTTTGAAACTGACTGTTAGCACTTCATATGCAGGAGTACAGCTACAACACCCGTCCCTTAACAGGCGATCGGCTCTCTTTTCTATTCCAACACAACGTCAACAGCAAAGGAAATCTGGTTGATTGTGTGTGCTTTGTGTATCAGTGTATTCATGAGGCAGTGATAAAATTGGCATCTCTTTGCCTTCAGTAGGTACAATATGCCAGTGAAGTGTTTGCGTTGGTTCAGTGGCGCGTCCCTGCAGTCTCTTCAAACTGCCCTGACCTTCATGAAGTACAGGTTGTATAAATCTGGAGAGCGTCCCTGGCTGTGATACAGACAATTACAGAGCTAATTGTGCTAATGTCTGATTGGTGTGCACGCTGAGGTATCAGGCGCTCTCAAACAAAAGGGGGCACTTTCAGGGCGGCTCTTCTCCGATTTCAATCTCACAATCCTCGGTGACCGGAGACACACACACACACACACACACACACACACACACACACACACACACACACACACACACGCACACATGCTCGCCCATGCCCATCCAAGCTGCTCATTAACCAGTGGTCACACTGTCGTTCATTAATTTGCCCCAATGCCACACTTGACCTCTTCATAAAGGACAACAGACCATTTTTTTCCCTCTTGCACAATAGGTTTGAAGTATACATCATGAAATTAATTACAACCCCACAGATAAGTGCAGTGTTCTCATTTCAATCTCGCTCTCGCTCTCTCTCTCTCTCTCTCTCTTCCTCTCTTTGTCACTCTTCCTATGTTTCTATGTCTCTCCTAACCACTGTTTATGTAACAATGCAGCACACGCCATTATGAAAACTGTCAAATGGTAAACATGTTTACCAATTACGTCGCCTCTGGCAAAGTATCATGACGCTGAATCTCAAAATAGCTCAGGGAGCATCATTATACGCTAATGCTTCAGACTGGCCATGAATTTATATCATTGTGTAATTAAAGCTACCTTCAGCAAGATCAGGCATCCATATGGAACTCGCTCACATCTCCCCTTGAGGGCAGATTCAGGGAGTGCTTTTCTTGACGGTCTAAAATATGCTAGACATTACGATGTTATATCATGAAAGATCAGTTAAATCCATAGAAAAGGGCCTGGTGATTATTCAGATTCCGAGGATTAGTCAGTTGGCATCTCTGTAGAGAGGGCACCACTAATGACTTGATCTGGAGCTGTTCTCGGTTTCCGTGGAGACCTTTCTTTTGTGATGCGTCCAAGATGGCGGCCTAGATAGACGCTAGTCAACATGTGCTAATAATCTGCTGTGTGTGTGTGTGAGTAGCACTCTAGATGAACCTCCTCCTCACTGCTCTCCGCTTTGGTTAATTTGCCTAACCGTGGGAATCCAAACCCTCACGGTGACGGCGGCGGTTTGGTTTGCCTCTCATGGCTCGCGGCAAACACTTGCACCGGACTCCAGCGCTGAGAGGATAGGAGGGGAGCAGAGAGGAGCGGAGAGGAGCAGAGCGGAGCGAAGTTGAGGCCGGCGTGAGGCTGCGCTACTACTGTGAACAGCGGAGACTAATATCCGGGCTCAGTGAGCTAGGTAATGACATCTCTCTGCTCTTCCCTGCGTCTCCGATGCATGGGATCAGGAAGGTGGGCTCACGGAGCCGCCAGAGATGCGGGGTTTGAGCTGTGGGACTCAAATAGCAGCCTGAGCGGAAAGTGACAGCAATCACAGAGACCTGGATGCTGTTCAGTTTTCTGTTTTTATTTAAAAAGACGCAGCCTCCACGCATCTGAAAAAGGTTATTGCAATTGAGTCATCCTATAATAAATCATCTGGCGCATTTATGGCATTCAGACTCTTGATGGTGCTTTATCATAATTATCTGCTTTAAAAGACTTTTTAAATATATATTTGTAGATGTAATGATAGTTGCTGAATGTAGGAATTGTATCCACTAGCTTAATGTCCAATTAATCTAATGATCATAAATACCATCTTGTAATGACATTATCCTGGCTGCATGACTGTCCCTCACATCTCTGGCAGCTTGTGACAGATCAGTCAGTTTTGGTCGCCACACATGCCGATAGATTAAATGGCACAGGAGGGCCTGTCCTCTGCATGAGATTCCTCTATCTCAAAAATCAACTGCCGCCGACTTTCCCACTCTCGGGGAGTCTAATGGAGAGAAAACTAATGGCTGTAATGCTTTTGCCATTCAGAGAAGAAAAATAGACTTTTTTTTTTGTGGCTTTCTTTTCTCCGAGTTAATTCCCTGTCACACTGCTAAAAATAAGCGCATGGCTTTCATTCCCCTTCAAGTGGACTATGACTAATATCGGAGAGTGGAGCTGTCTCTCACATAAGGCAATTTTCCCAGCAGTGTGTTCGCTGAATTATCCATGAGCCCTGTGATACCTCCGTTTTAATCCAGCCAGACGGGAGGACGAAACCACACCTCGTCTCCCTCATTCTGTCTCTGCTAGGTGTCCGTTATTTTCAGCCGCCCGGCAAAACTTGGTGCTCAGTTGCCATTTTGAGTCTGTTGGCTCGGCTCAGCAGAGGTTAATTTCCTTGTTTCAGTGAGCGAGGCTTGCACTTCACTTCACCTGCCTTTCATGCCCCTCGGCAGGTATATAGGACTCCAATATAGCAGGCCTGTCTTCCGGAATATTCTCTGCAGTGCTGCATGACACAGCTTTGAGATGCCTCTCTTGTTTCCTGGTCTTGGATGCTAAGCGTGAACGCTTCACCAATTTTCCCCAGACAGCTTTTGCCTGGCATTGGGCAGAAAAGAAAAAGAACGAGGGAGGGAGAGAGAGCGAGAGAGTAAGAAATTACAAAAATAACTACTTCAAAGGATGAGAATGTGATGGGCAGAGAGGGAGAAGTTAGCAGGGAGTCGTGACAAATGGAAAATGTTAATATCCGTACTCCATGACAGCGACCGGAGTGAGGGCACAAGCCGTACTCTTAAGTAACGGACAACACCACTGGCACGTCTAATCGGATTCCGGGGAGGTTTGATTGGTCATGCAGACCAGCCCTCCACCACCTGTGGCTCCCAGATGCTCCGATCTGCGTAAGCACAATAGAGGCTGATGGGTAACAGCCTGCTATCACCACACTGGTGAATGTGGCTCCAGAAGTGGGCTTGCGTCGTCATCGAAGCAGAGAAAAACTGGATCGGTTTTGTCTAAAATTTCAAATCCAATCTTCACACCAGATTATCACACCGACTCCATAATAGCGATGCCACATACCTTTTGCGTTTCCTTCCGATTAACTCACTGACAAATAAAATGACTGTTTGAAAAGTAGCTAAAATAAGCGAGATGCACATCTCTCAGTCACAGCACCAGTAGGACAGCGTAAACCCCTCCCCTTCATTAGTTGCTTTATTCACATGCTCAAGCCTTCATTACCTGTGGCTTTAAGGGACGAGATACCACGAGGGAGAAAGTCCACTGTAAACAAAACTCCACTCAGGTCCAAGTATAATCCCTTTATTTTGAGGCAAGCCATGCCATTTAGAAGTAGATAGTAATAGATATGGAATTCCATCGCACACATAAACGGAGATATGGAGAGAACTGCAGTATTTTTTCCTTACCAATCTTTTAAATTCCAATTATGTAGTATAATATGGAGCTACAACTTGATCTGCTACTATCTGAGGAGGGACTAGATGAGTACGTTTGAATATTTCTAACAATCACACTCTGATATGTTCGTGTTGTATAGGCTACCGTTTTTAGCGTAGCATACTTGCTAGTGGTGTTATGAGGAGTTGGAATACACCACATATTCCTAAACAAAGAACAAGCCTTGTGTTTCAGTAGGCAGAGTTACATGGCCAGTCATGAGTATTGTTTCTTAGTTTGCTGTGTGTGCTAGTCTGAGCTCTTAGGCTATTTACTGTATGCTTTCTCATACAGGATGTGTTTGGATGGTTATGGAGTGTATTTTGTACTGCAAGTGGTGTGGAGATTTCTGTAAAGTAGTTGTCGTCTTCTCTTCTCCCTTGCGAAAAGTCTTTGTGTTAGGATGGAAAGGAGTGTTAATAGCCTGCCTCTGCATATGCATAGTTTAAGGCCATTAACCCCCCCCCCCCTACTAAAGTGATACTAAAGTGGCAGGGTTCTAAATGTTAGATGGCCATTGATTTGTTCACAAAATGTGAGTGATTAAGAGTTTTTATGCTTATAGCATACCCAGCACGGTATGCACATATTCCAGCACTTTTCACAGAATGATGATTTGATTTTAGAGACAAATACAAATGACATGCATACTATTTATATAGCACTGGACCTTTGGAACACCACAGAACCACTTTTTAAAAGGCGCTTACATTTTCACAGTTGTCACGGCACAATGTCACAGCATGTCAGAACCACAGAAGAGCCTGAATCTTATCCTGGACACCTGCGGGTTAAAGGGCAGGTTTTTAAAGGGGTGGCTGTGTGGGTGGGTTGGGGGGGATTTTTATTTATTTATGGGAACGGGGAGCGTGAGGAGGACGTGCCTAAGGTAGGATGAGTCTGTGAGTGGCAGTGAGTTTGGAGTGTGTGTGTGAGCCTATGAATGTCTCACTACTAGGGAGAGAGAGAGGGGTGCTCAGGGTCTCACGTAGAGAGAGTGTGTGTGTCGGTGTGTAGTTGGGGAAAGTGTGTGTGTGTTTGTGTGTGTGTGTGTATATAGTTGGGGAGAGTGTGTGCATGTGTGTGTGGAGGGGGATGTGTCTGTGTATGTGTGTGTGTGTTTATGTAGGGGTCATGGCCTCTTGCTCTACCCTTGCTGAGAA
>NC_045161.1:25729750-25734750 GCF_900700415.2 Clupea harengus
CCTCCCAACTCTATCTATCTATCTATCTATCTATCTATCTATCTATCTCTCTCTCTCTCTCTCTCTCTCTCTCTCTCTCTCTCTCTCTCTCTCTCTCTCTCTCTCTCTATCTATCTATCTATCTATCTATCTATCTATCTATCTATCTATCTATCTATCTATCTATCTATCTATCTATCTATCTATCTATCTATCTATCTATCTATCTATCTATCTCTCTCACTCCCTCCTACAGCTTCTCTCTCTCTATTTCCCCCTCTTACACTCTCTCTCTCTCTCTCTCTCTGTCTATGCCCAAAGACTATGGACCCACACATGTGTTCTTAGGGCTTACAGAAGCAGTTCTGTGTTAGCAGCTCCCCATGCAGATTGGATGGTGTGTTAAGGCCCATTGCACCCCAGCTCTACCTGGGCAGGATTAAAGGAGATATCCAGTTAAAACTGTCAGAAACACATGGCTGCCAATGATGGATGCTGGCTCCTCCAGCAGAATAATGTGCTCTAAAGAGGTGAATTCTTGCCCTTCCTTAAAAGAAATGACGCCAATTACAGCAGCTACCCTCCCTTACACACACACACACAAACACACACACACACACACACACACACACACACACACACACACACACACACACACACACACACACACACACACACACACACACACACACACACCATTCACAGGCTCCCTTTTACACACTTACACATGCACATAGACACACTGTTATATACTCACATACACATACAGACATACTCTCACACACTCGCAGATACACACACCCTCACACGCACTCGGAGATACACATACCCACACTCTAACATACTCACAGATCCACATAAACTCACTCTCACATACGCGCAAAAACACATACACGCACACTCACAAATACACATATACACACACACTCACTGATACATATACACACACAGTCTCATACACTCACAGATACACATGCACACACTAACACACTCACAGATACACATACACAGATACACCCACACACACACACGCACACACTCACAAATACATACATACCCACACTCACAGTTACACACACACACACACACACACACACACACACACACACACACACACACACACACTTTCTCACATCTGACTCTCTTGTGTGCCAGCACTAAAGCTGCGGAACGCTGAGTTCAGTGATTAGAATCTAGAATCAAAAGTGGGCCTTTGTCGCTGTTCTCTGCAAGCAACATAATAGACAAAGGGGATCAATGTGTATATACTGTTAGGTGCCGTTAGAGGCAGAGTCAGGTGAAAGTTTCTCTTCAGCGCTGAAAGAAGCGTTCTTCAAAGGACTCCAGGAGCCTGCGCTGTGGGAGCGTATTGACTCAACCTTGATGCGCTACACACTGGTTATGTTTAAGAGTGATTTAAGGAGTTTATTGAGCTTTTTCTTCATAAGGAAGACGTACGCGCTGTATCACATCACATCAGTCAGGTCCCGCAGATCCGCTCGAGCCCACGCTGCTGGGGCCAGCTGGGGGAGACACACACACACACACACACACACACACACACACACACACACACACACACACACGGCCAGCTGGGGGAGACGCGGGTGTGAGTCGTCTGCTTAATCCTCCCCGGTAAACTGAGGCCATTTGTAAAGGTGTATTAGTGTGGTGAACTGCAGGCATCCTTCAGGGCTCGGGGGTGACTTATGGAGTTAGTTTGCAGAGTGAGTGTGGTGCCAGACACTCTGATTAACACAGAGAGGGGCGGGTTCTGTGTGTGTGTGTGTGTGTGTGTGTGTGTGTGTGTGTGTGTGTGTGAGAGAGTGAGTGAAACTCCTGCAACTCCGAGATTCCAGCCACAGCTATCTGCCATCTCTGCCTACTGTTTATCTCTCCCCAGACCAGCCTTGCACAGGCCTCCAAGGCTATACACACAAAACATACACAGAGAGAGATAGAGACAGACATACACATACACACGTGTGTACACACATACATACACACACATACACACACATACACACACACATTCACAAACCCACAGGGATGCTGAAGCCTGATAAAGAAGTAATTAAAGCTGCTGGATTTATTCCTTTAATAATAACAGCTTATTTACCCCCCAAAACCCCTCCCTCTCCATGTTTAGCTCAGTTCCTGTGACATTGAAAAAGTCATTTCTTTTTCTGAAAATTCATTTATGATTATTTATTGAAGTTTTTTTGTTTATTTATCGCAGGGTCGCTCAAATATAGATTTGCTTGTTTGTTATGCCCCCCCCCCTCACTGATACCCTCTACCCGACTCAGACAGAGTCTCGGCTCCCCAGTGAAGCCAAGTCTGTTGCCCACTGACGGCTGTCTGGCAGTTAGCTTGTAGGGCTCGTCAGCCCTGCCATGTGAGACTGTGCTGTTTGGATGAGACAGCACAATGTTGAAAGCAGTGGCATACTACCTGTAAGGCTGAGAGAGGCTGCTTGGTGTGTGTGTGTGTGTGTGTGTGTGTGTGTGTGTGTGTGTGTGTGTGCGCACATGTGTGGGTTTGTCTGAGAGCGATTGTTTTTCTTTGTGGATCTGTCCTTCTCTTCCTCTCTCTATCTCTGTCTCTGTTTGTGTGTGTGTGGTTGCACATGTACATATCCATATTGTTTTGTATGTGCATAATGTATGCATTTAGGAATACGTGTGTATGACTGTAGAACAAGCTGGACCTCCTGTCACCCAGTGTCTCTGCTGGAGATCCAGCAGCTGAAATGGGAGTCAGATTACTGTTACTGTGCAGCCATTTTCACCAGAGAGACACAGAGAGAGGAAGAAAGTGCTATTGCGCTAGCATTGCCTGCAAAGTGATAAGCGCTAGCCGATGAGTAAACTCTGCTGACTTATGTAAACCTCCAGAGAGCTGTCTTCAAAGGCTTCGGTTCAAACAGCAGCTATTAAAGGCTTATTAGGAACCATGATGCTTTAGTGTGTGTGTGTGTGTGTATGTGTGACTGAGTGTGTAAGAGACAGAGCAATTGTGTGTGTGTGTGTGTGTGTGTGACTGGGTGTGTAAGAGACAGGGCAAGGGAAGGAAAGAGCGAATGAAAGGGGGGTGGGGGTGGGGTTGTGGGAGGTGAGGGAAAGAATTAGCAATGCAAATAAATTCTGCTAACTAATTATCCTTGATGAAAACAAGTGAAGGTCGGAAGCTTGTCGGTGGTTTGGCGGGAAAGTGTTTTGCGTGGCAGCTGGGGGGAGGGGGGGTGAGGGTTAGGGGGAGATGAGAGGGGCTAGGCGTAGGGGCTAGGCGTAGGGGCCACCATGTCCTCTGCAAAAAATACCCCCACCCCTACACTCCAAGGGCAGAGGGATGTGACCGCGCCACCAGGTGGCGTGGCGGCGCACATCGCCCATCCGCTCTCTCGCCACCCAATTACGGCGCGACGGGCCGTGCCACAGCGAGACTCGTGGCGGCGGCCTTGGCTGGGAAGAATACGGAGTAGCGCCGCGCTAACAGCCACGATGCTTCCCCGATAAAAATAGGCTGTTGCTCGGCACAGCGCTACGCTGTTGTCAGCTGCGTTCCCCCTCTCTTTTTTTTTTATGTCGCTCAAACCATCAATTGCTGTGAGATATCAGGGTCACCTCAGTATGTCTGAGAGAGTGGTTTATTTGTGGCGTGCTGTAATACTCTCAATACTCGCCGGAAACACATTGAAGGACAAACGGCTCCGAGAGGGGACCAGTCATGTCTTTTTTGCTCTCTTCTTTCATCTAGAAAAACAGAACTTTACCTTATTCACTGTGGGGTCGTGATTTGACAAATTGAAAATAGCGTTCCATGAAAAGGCTGACCGTTCAAAAAAAAAAAAAAAAGCTGTTAGCGGCTGTACAGAAGCTTCGGCATTGAGCAATATATCTCAATAACCACATTTTCTTGTCTTTCTCTGGTTTAATACGAATCGTAGATGATAGGAGGACGGTTGGTTTTTCAGCATTGTTCCAGCATTAATTGGGAAGCATCTTCCCCTCCAAATCTCGTCACGGTGTTCCTGCCGTTGGCTTTATTGCCGGCCCGCGTCTTGTTTCAATACCCATCAACCCCTGCCGATCTCTCTCCCCTCCTCTGACATAAACTCACCGAGGCTCTTTTAATTTGCCAAGGAGGAAGATCTTATTAAGAGCAGACAATTCCCTCTGAGGTGTTTTGGCATTTCCTTGATTAAAGAGGAGGTTGAGAGAGAGAGAGAGAGAGAGAGAGAGAGAGAGAGAGAGAGAGAGAGAGAGAGAGAGAGAGAGAGAGAGAGAGAGAGAGAGAGAGAGAGAGAGAGAGAGAGAGAGAGAGAGAGAGAGAGAGAGAGAGAGAGAGAGAGAGAGAGAGAGGAAAGAAATGTCACTGGAGGCAGAGGTTAATTCTCTTTGGTGATGGAGCTCCAAGGCTCCTTTCCCTGTGGCCACATCACTGACAGAACAGAAGGGAACACAACACGTATTCCAGCTGCTGATTCTAGAACAGTTCTGGCCCTGATGCGACCGGGATCCGCCCCAACATCAACTGCCATCTGGATTGGCATTGATTAAATCCGTGTTTGCCGGAGGTGAAAAGCTGGGCCGCCGCATGGAAAGCTAGCGCTCTCCTGCGAGCTGCCCCGGTTGATAAGTGGACATGGACAACCTGCCAGAATAAAACTATACTTAAGTGCCAGCAAAAATACCATTAAGCAGCGTGTGGGGACGTGCTCTGCTCCCCCCTCCTCCTGTCCATGACGAAGCAGGCTCCGCGTGCCACGGAAGGAGCCCTCGCTCGGCACTGTGTGTGTGTGTGTGTGTGTGTGTGTGTGTGTGTGTGTGTGTGTGCGCGTGTGTGTGTGTGTGTGTGTGTGCGCGTGTGTGTGTGTGTGTAGACTCGCTCGGTTTAGCCTCTTCATGACTTGCTTGCATAATATGAATATCGCAGATTTGTTTGGCTTCTCCGTGGGGGAACGCCGGTCAAGGCTGTGCCTTCTCTCTCTCTCTCTCTCTCTCTCTCTCTCTCTCTAA
>NC_045161.1:25739750-25749750 GCF_900700415.2 Clupea harengus
TTGACATGGGGCCCCAGCTGAAGGTGGTGGAGAGGACGCGCACGGCCACCATGCTGTGCGCCGCCAGCGGCAACCCCGACCCGGAGATCACCTGGTTCAAGGACTTCCTGCCCGTTGACATCAACGGCAGCAGCGGCCGCATCAAGCAGCTCCGCTCAGGTAAAGCCAATTATGTCCAACGAACGCCCGCGCAGAAGCCACACGAGTATACATATGCCCACGTTAATACTTCAATTCTGAAGTGCGACAATGGAAACAACATCAATATATTTAAAGTCACACTGTATCCATTAGAAAGTTTGCAGCATGCCACATGTAGTTTGCTTGATTGAGGTAGACTTAAAAGAAACTCACTGATTGATCATACACAAAGCTACAGTGATAACCAGCGGAAAGTGGGCGCCGGCAGTCTTTTCTTCACCAAGAAGCTGTCTATTGTGACAGAGATTGATCAGACAACACACACACACACACACACACACACACACACACACACACACACACACACACACAAACACACACACACAGACACCTACTCATATTGTCAGTTGAGCATTTGGTGCCCATATGATAAGATTCTCTGTGTAAATTCAGCTAAATCATTGACAGTGTGGCCATATGTTCATTTCTGGACCCATTTTGAAGGCTTCAAAGACAGATGCTTCGATGAGTTCACACAATAGCTGCCAAAGATGTTTTTCTGTCATCAACAAACTCTTAACTCCTTCATACTCTCCCAAACAATAAAAGGGGGGGGAAATTGCATATGCATCTCCCTTTTTGGCTCGAGTGCTTTCACGGCCTGAGCTGATTTTATATGGGAATATTTGATGCGCCCCCGGTGGCTCTCAGGTGCATACGGTGATTCATTTTAATGAAGCAACAAGCTACAGCGAGCCGAGGCCGAGGAGGAGGCCTGGCGTACCCAAATAGAACGGACCCTGAGTGAAGACTGCTCCCTGGGAGCCTTGAAGGAAAGTTAGGGTTAGCGAGGTCGTCCGCTAACGCCACTCGATCCCACTTACAAACGCTCAGCCCATTTCCCTTCCCCCCCCCCCCCCGCCTAAATAGTGGCTCATAAACATTGGTTGGTTTCCACGGGAACTTATCAATGCTGCCGTGGCGAAATAATATCAGGGTGCAACCAAGCGCGACTACAAAGGAGAGGGGAAAATGCGGCAACACATTTCCACCGGCTGCGCCGTGCCCTTCACAATCCCTCCCCAATTTCCTCTCTGAACAGAGAGAAATGCCACCAGGCGGTCTTCAAGACACCTCCATCTTTGAAGCTAGCGCAGGAGGCTCCCCGCGCCTCCCCCCCCCCCCCCCACTTTCAACCAAGGCCGTAGGTGAGGACAGATATGCCATGCATTATTAACGTGACGCCTCGGCAATCTGTTTCAATTAGACGCCTAGCCTTTTGTCAACTCTTGGCCTTAACTGCAGTCAGACAGAGATGCACTGATTCCTACTTGGCCTGTCTGTCATCACAAATACAAACTGAGATTGAGCTCAGTGTCAATATTATCACTGGACACCGATGTCATTTATTTGTTGTGATATAATCCATTATTTTGGCCCCCGAGATTAGATTTGCTGTGGAAATTAGCAGCCGACGAGAGGTGACTCCTTTCCATCAGGAAATGCTAATGGGGCCATTTTTCAATTTATGACCCTTGCTCTCTCTGCATACCACAAATACAGAACTCAGTGTCCTCTGCATCAAATTAATCTTAATCCCCCCCCCCCCCCAGAACATGTCATTGTCTCCCAGTAATTACAGCTCGGCTCCTGTCAAAGCAGCTCCTCTGCCCGGGCCATCGATCAGTCGGCCGTTTACAATGCAGGCCACACGATAAGCAAACAGAAAGCACTCGCCCCAGGATCTGATAGCAAGGTGGGAGTGGGGGAGAAGCGGATTAATGTCTCTCGACAAACGCCTAATCCTGCTCCTCTCTGGTAAACACAGCCAGGCAAACTATACACTTTACAGTACACGGCATGTCACTCCCAGCCGAGAGCTGCTAAACCGGCAGCTCAATACTAAGAGCTCCAGAGCAAGCCAGGGCCTACTGGACTGCTACTGTGTTTTAGCTTTGCCAACGAGCTATATGTCAGTAAAAACATAACGTATATGAACAACCTTAATTTAAAAACGATTGTGTGTTGTTATGATTCCTGTGATGTAGCTTGACTGTTCTAATAATGGTGCCCAATACCGAATTTACATTAAAATCTTTTGTTTTCATGCACCGATATATACAATGGCCACATCCGATTTATCCAAGACCACGCAAACCCCCCGAAGCACCAGAGTAGCAGACCAAAGGAGACCCGCCTCTGGCCATAGTGAAAACATAGTAACGAGCGGAGAAGCGTTACTATTTTTCCCCATGGCTCACGCTACACTGCCGGGCTGCCAGGACACAGGACCTTAACGCCGACTCTGAAGAGAGAACTCCCTGGCGTCTGAGGTTACGGGGCGGTTCTCTCGGACGAGGCCAGTCCTCCTGATGGCTGCCAGTGTCAACCAAGCCTTTCGTAAGCTGCTGATGGCCTTTCCACACAGGCCACACAGCTTACAAAGGCTTCCCCAACTCTCTCTCTCTCTATCTTCCCCCTGTATCAACACTCCTCTGCACTCTGTGGCCAGTGGTTGGATTATTATGCAGATCTAATGCATTTGCATAGTAACCAACAGACTCCACAGTTTGTTGCATATGACCAGATATGCCCACGTTGTCCCCTTTACTAACAACTGAATATGGATATGTGTTTATCTACAACTACAACTGAATATGTGTATGTGTAAATCTATAACTTCTAGATACTATTACAATTATTCTGAGTCCCCACTGAGATGTTTTTTTTTTTTTTGCTCTTGTGAAAGCTGAACTGTTCCACACACACTCGAGATGTGTTCAGGGAGAGGAAAGTCTTTAAGTGTTTATCGGCCTTACGATCATCGCTCTATAATGGTGCTGATGCGGTGTCTCCACGCAGCCCACTCTCCACCACAGCACAGTGATAGTGAGCGCTCCGCCTCGGAGGGGGGAGATGACAGCGCGCAGCCGAACGGCGCAGGTTTCTGTCTGTTGCATCACGCACGTGATCATCATACTTTCCCTCAGCCAGACTGGGGATGAGTTTGAAGGACCACAGTGGTGCAGGCTTTTTATTTCCCTGAGCTGACTAAGGCAGATCCTAAAATATGAGTGGGGCTAGGCCCCTGGTAGATAATAAGGGGTACTCTCGGCTTAGACCAAAGGTAATTCAGCTACAGCTGTTGCCTTGTACCGGCAGGGACCATTTCAAAGTCCGTTATGGAACCCAATAACCCAGGTTAGCACGTTCTCTGGTCCCTGACCAATGGAGTATTTCTGAAGTATTAGCTCTCTCTCTCTCTCTCTCTCTCTGTTTTTCTCTCTGTTTTTCTCTCCGTCACTCTCTCTCTCTCTCCCCTTTCTCTCTTTCTCAGATGCTTCTTTTTCTTTTGTCTTTGCCTTGTAGTTGCACTGTCACGAGTGATGTGACCTTGTTTTTTGGGGCTTTTTTAAAATTATACAGCACATCTTCGACTGTTAAAAAAAAAAAAAAAAAAAGTGCACAGAGGCTGTCTCTCAGAACAGGATTCCTACCTTCTGTTGTTTTTCTCTCTTCAAAATCTATCTTTGCCTCTCTCTCTCTCTCTCTCTCTCTCTCTTTTTTCTTTCCTTTGTACTAACGCTTCTCTTTAATCTTATTTGCATTCAAATTACCTCACCAGGTGGTACACCAATCAGAGGTAAGAATGCCGAAAAGCAGGAACTGTCCACCTACTCACCATTCCTGTCCCCCTCCGCTCACCTGAGTGTCCCCATTCCCCACTCTATTGTCCTCTCACCTCTCCTTGTCTCTCGTCCCTGACACTGTGTCCGCCTCAGTGCATGATCCTCTGTGAGTCTGTCTCGTTGTCTGACTTCCAAAACAACAGCAAAGACAAACAACAGCAAATCTTCAAATAAAGAAGACAAGAAAAACTCCAAGCATTTGAGTGTACAGGGATAGACTGTCAAATTGTCTAGTTGAGGATACGTTGTTAGAAACAAAACACTTTAATATTTGTCTAACATACCGCTGACCATCAGTATCATTAAAGAGTCTCTACTTCACAGTGAAGCAGTGTAATGGGAATGTGAAGAGCTGAATTGCTGCCTCGCACTGTAAACAGACAGTGGGCTATTGTAATGCATGGTCTGGACTCTGTCTAGCCAGGCTGAAGGGGTATTGACTGCAATTCTCTTCACCACATTCAGCGAAAGCACTCAAGGTCCCTGGGATTTCTGGCAACTTCCCGCATGCTGTAAAAAATAAAAAAAAAAGAAAGAAAATAGAAATTCCACTCTGTGGAAAGGGCTGTGTATTTGGCCGGGTTGTGTATTCTCATCTAGTTACACTGAAATGCTGGAGAAGACAAATGAAGTTGGAGTGCTAGCCAGACTGAGCATCACTGTCACAGCATCTCCATTGGCCTTCGCAGTTAACACGCATAGTGTTCAGGGGAGCCGGACCACCTCATGAAATCATCTTAAAAAAAGGCCTAAGACCAAGCCTGGGGAAGATGCCCTGAGATGTTGAGCCAAACTTAAAAACATAAAAAGAAGACAATTTATTATTTTTTTTTTACTGAGATTATAATGAACTCGGGCATCTCCCTCCTGGCAGACATTACGTTCTCATCTGTACGACCAAAACCTTCGGGGAGAAAGCTAAGACTTGGGAATGAGAACCAAACATGTTTCTTTTGTCAGATTTCTGACACAATGACTTTTGATGTGGATGAAAAAAATCCTCCTCCTCATATCAAGGAAGAAGATTTTCTCTCACTTATAGTGTGTGTGTGTAAGAGTGTGTGTGAGTGTAAATGTGTGTTTGTGTTCTAGGCTTTATAAGGTGGTTTACATTATTTTAGTAAGTGTGCTCGAAAAGTGTCACAAGTACCATAATGTCATTTACTCATAGTTTTCGATGTCTTTATTTTGATGTTGATCAGCATTGTTCATGTCGTAACATTCATACATAATGCATTTCAGGAGCACTTCTGAAATATATTGCAACTATCTTTTTTTCTATGTACTTCCTCTCCTCAAATGCATGATACCTGTCACGTTAAGCCAGTCAACAACATTATTGTCAACAGTGGTCAACAACCATGAATTAGAACACAATGTTGCAATTAACAGTGTCAGTATTAACTGTTACATTTTCAAACCACTCTACGTACGTAATATTACACTTGAAGACTTGTAATGTGTATTCAGTGTGTGATCAATGTCTTTGAACCTGGGAAAGTAAATAGCAAAGGTAAGTGTTGTCTGTAGGGGCTCTCCCTTTTGTATATTAGCACTGCAAGGACAGCCAGGAAAGTGTGTACGCAGGTAAACATAGCAGGTTTCTTAAGCACTCGTTTGTTTCATCTGTGTTTGATGAATGGCGCATTGACAGGAGAGTAGTGAGCGCCTTCAGAGGCGAACAATGGCAGAATTGATTAGTGATTTGCGACCGGTTTATCTGGCCGACATTGGCACCAAGGGCTAATGTGTAGCCATGATCCAGCTGCAGGAGTTATCGGATTTTAATTTCTGCCGTCGCTCCAGACTGTCAGGGTTTCCTGGCACTCGTATTGTGTGCCATGTGCCTTTGTTCAACGTCCAGACAAAAATCCATATCCAGGGTGAATGTTAGTGCAATGATTGGGGAAAAAGAGTGTGATTCATATGCCTTCTGTAACAGAGTGAGGCTTCTGCAAACATAGTGCCAAGCCCAAAGAGAAGTTCTCATCAGATGTGGCCCAGCGTAGCAGTTTGTTTTTATTCCACGACAAAGTGAAATATTGTTCGATTTATAACAGGCTATAGTGCAGGCCAGAAATGTAGCTTCTCTTGCATCGTCCTTTCCGATGCCAACAGTCGAAAACAACAGTACTTATTCAGTGTCTTCCCAAAGAATACAGATGACAGACCTTGCCTCAGGTTCCCATCGTGTTTTGTGCTAATACAGCTAATACAGCTCAAATGTATTGTTCCCCACTGGTAATGGGCTACTTCTCTTTGTGGCTGGCTTTGGGAGATTGTCTCTGAAGTAGATTCTAGTGATCTTCTCTCGGCGTTGGTTCAGGAGAGCCCTTCCCAGAATTCTAGTGCTTACTGGAGGTTTTTTCCTGTGATTTGTTGTGTATGTAAAACTGTGTGCGTGTGTGTGTATGTGTGTGTGTGTGTGTGTGTGTGTGTGTATGTGTGTCTACGTGCCAGACTCCATGTCGGTGTGAGTTGCGTGCACACACACACACACACACACACACAAAGTGGAGCCGGAGCGTGACGTGATGTCCATCTCTTTGCAGGAGCGTTGCAGATCGAAAACAGCGAGGAATCGGATCAGGGCAAGTACGAGTGCGTGGCCATGAACAGCGCAGGGACGCGATACTCCGCCCCGGCTAATCTCTACGTGCGAGGTAAGACACACACACACACACCGCCGCACCTGAGGCCCCTCCTCAACGGCCTCTAAACTGCCCAAAACACCCTAATCCTGTTTGCAGCTAGCGCCTCAGACCGGAGAGAGAGTCAACCGAGACGACAGCTCGCCCACCCACTCGCTCTCTATCTCCCTTCACATGACTCCACGCTTCACCCAGCTCTCTGCTTTTCGAAAAAAAAACACCTTCCCTGCCCCTCCGAATCACTGCTTCTTTTCCGCTCGGACTCCTCCCGTGTGTCTCGGATGCTGTTTGGGGCTCATTTGGGTGCTGTTGTTTGTTCGCATTAATTCTCGGTGACCCGCCTCTGACTCAGCTAAGTGTTTTTGAAGCCTGTGTAATTAATCCTCCTCCGCCACGGCAGCTGGCTCACCTTGTCTCAGGGCAGTTGGAGCGGGTGGGGGTGGGGGAGTTGAGCGCGGGGTCGGAGTTACACCACACTTGTTTTGGGGCGAAGCCGAGGGGAGAGAGCGACGTGTGGAGTCTTGCGGTGGAGACAGACACAGACGAGGGAGGGGGAGGAGGGAGACACCTGGATGCCTGCTGTCTTGTGAAGAGGGGCGATTTGGAAATCCCCCCCTCTTTCTTTCTATCTATCTCTCTCTCTCTCTCTCCCTCTCTCTCTCTCTCTCATCCTGTCCTCAGGATGTAGACGATGGGCTAGCATAACAACAACACGGGGTGGCTTTTTTTCCCCCAGTCGTCCTCCAGGCCTTTTAAGCCCGAAGCCGGAGTTTTTGGTCTTAACAGTTTCAATTAGCTGCCATATCTCAGGTTCTCAAAGGCAACCTCAAAGCTCTCTCTTCAGATTAGATCCTCAGAAGCGCTTTTTCATCCCCTGCTTTAACGTTGGCATGGAAACAAACACCTTCACAGGCCTGTGATCGTAAAGGTTTCTTTGCAGAGATGCGTGACAAAAAAAAGTCTCCTAAACTCTTTAAAGCATTGATGATCCATTTACGATAGATCATACAGTTTACATATAAATATATATATATATTTGTTCCAGATTAAACTCAAATACTAGATACTCAGGGTTTTCACTGGGTCAGACTTGGAGGGTATCAGTATATCTGTACATTATTTCACATGCATTTATGCATGCGTTTGTTATGGACTTGTGTTAACATGCTCATATTTCACTTGAATATTATGTAAAATGGCCTGCACTTTAATATTCATTTATTGCCATTTCATCCATTTGTGCATATTTGTTCCAGCATTTGTCACCATTTGGCGTCTGATGTCATGGCCTTTTAGTGTACTAACTCTCCCCAGCGTTCAGGAGGCTGAGCGCATGGCTGTGGTTTCATTTGAATGTGCCACAGACACTCATTTGCATGAAAGACAGTAATACATTTCTCTCACAGTGGAAAAACATTTCTCCTTAAATGTTAAACGTCTATATATGTGATGTCATTATGTTTCTCGTGTTTTTAGAGTAATGCGGTTTTTAGTGGATGCCTGTTTTACTTTTAAAGATTGTGGTACATTTGTAGATTTTGCCTTCGGGGGAAAAGACAGAACATGTTCCCCCAAGACACACACACACACACACACACACACACACACACACACACACACACACACACACACACACACACACAGACATTACATGTGTGAGTGTATGAGGAGAATACAATTACACGAGGGCCAGCACATGACTCGCAGATCACATGATTATAGACTGCGTGCACATACAGCTTCTCAGCTGAATGCCGTGTAGCTAATGATTCCCACCCTCCCGTTGCCCCCGCAGCTGCTTCTCCTCCTCAGACTGGGGGAAAAAAAGGCAAAAGAACATCCACCATGAAAACTTCTAGATAGCCACCAACAACACGCAGTTTTCTCAGCACCAACAAAAGCAGGTCTATTCAGCGAGGTTACAAGCGCTATTGGCTGGGTTGTGCCAAAGAGAGCGACAGAGAGAGAAAGGAGAGAGAAAAAAACCCACATGCAAACAATTGTTAATCAAGCCATTGTGTGGTAATAGCTTTATCATGTGCATGGGAGAAACACAACAGCCTTAGCAGCTTCATTGAGGTGTGCTTGGCCAGGAGCCAGAGCAAAGGCAGCTCATTGGGCCCTCAGCTGCATTCATCACCCCCCCCCCCCACACACACACACACACACATACACACACCCCCAGACACACACACACCCCACACCCCCGCCAGAATCACTGCCAGCACAGCTTCAGCACCTAGACTCCACGCCACCAAATAAGCACAAAATGGTGGCAAGCAGCCACCGGAATCGGCCTGTGGTTACCCCTACCCTGCCGAGAAAAGCGGAGGAAGAGAGAAGAAGAAAAAATGAAGTAAATAAATAATAGAGAAACAACATGTCGGAGTCACACGTGTCAGGTTTCACCTCTAATGTAATTAGGCATGGCGTGTATTAGCTTAATTCCACTAGCCACTTCCTGCGATCGTCTCAGCAGAGGTCATAGGGGACGTGAAGATGGCCGCCGCATGAGGAGGAAGCAGCTGGCTAGGAGAGCCGTGGCGTGAAGCCGGCAGCAACAAGGCCTGCAGAGTCTCTTTAGCATGGGCTCTTTAACCTTGCTGCGACCTGAGTGGCTGACCGGATGGAGGGGCGGAGTGTGGAAATGAGTCTGAGCCGCTCGCACACGATCCGCGTAGCAGACGCGGGGCCGCATCTGGCCCACGTATGGCCCAGGTGTCCTGCGACTTCTCCAGATCTTGGCCAGACCCGTCCCAGCAGCCTGAGAGACTATCTGCTCTCTCATAAATTCTCCTGGAGTGTGGACATGACCTACCGGCTGATAAGGGGCTGAGAGAGAGAAAGAGAGGGAGAGGAGGAGAGAGAGCGAGAGAGGGAGGGAGAGAGAGAGCAGGGGGGAAAGCGCAGTCATATAAAAGATGCATATAAAAGATCATATCCTGCACTGCTCTTTTGATCTTAACTCAGACCACACACCCACAGACGGGCAGGGAATACAGATTTAGGATCTTTCATTTGATGAATGACATTTAATATATATGTATGAGGGCCTGTAATCAAGTGCACCTGCCTTTTTGTGTTGTGTGTGTGTGTGTGTGTGCGTGCACTCCTGTCTGTCTGTGTGTGTGTGTGCGTGTGTGTGTCTGGGAGATGTTTTTTAGCATGTACAGTACCTGCTTACTCTTCAGATTTCCCACGGAAAGGACAGATCTTATCTGTAGGAGAAAGAAACTTGCCTTTGAGAACTGGGTGAAATCCATTATTTAAAGCGCATTGTGACATCTCACAATTTATTACCCCCCTTTTGTGTCAATGTGGTGCAAATCTGTTTTCGATGTCTCTAAAATGTATTATATTTGCAGATAGTCGGAATAATCACCATAGTAACATGAAGACCTTCTCTCTACCCCCCCCCCCCCCCCCCCCAAACAATGTCTGTTTCTGTGTAGTTTTCCACTAAATGCTTGTCTGAATTGTTTAATCTCTGTCTCCCTCCAGGTGTGAATGACGTTAGTG
>NC_045161.1:25752250-25774750 GCF_900700415.2 Clupea harengus
GTTTGGAGTTTTTTTGGGTTTTTACATTTAAGCCTTTTTTGCGTACCATCAGGGAATGTGACACTCATTCGCCTCAGACGCCCACTGTCCTGATGACACTACAAGCATTACCACAGCGCTAGAGCCATCTATCCCTCCGCAACACTGATGTCGAAACAGGGGATCAGCAATATGCGTGTACGTTAATTCAGAGTATTTTTCTGGAGGTCAAAGACCAAATATAGGAATGCTCTCTTGGTTTAGGGGATCAGGCCTGTTTACGCACGTGTTAAAATTTCAGTGCGTGCTTCTCCCCGCCCTCCACTGCTTAGCCCGTTTAGGAGGGGGGATGTTGTGTTATCCTGGTTAACAGTGAAAAGCCTTTTGAGTTTTCGAGTATTTAATCTGGCTAAAGCGGCTTTGATTGTTTATTTTGGACTCGGCGTTCAAAAGCTGGCTCCAGATTCAGTGCCGAGAACAATAGGAGAGGGAGAAGTCAGCTGAGAAGACGGTATGTTTTTAAAGACCCTCGTATGAAATTTTATAATCCACCTCTCCTAGCCTTAAATGCCTTGGCTTGGGAAACTCTCTTCTGAGAGGGCCAGAAGGCCTTAAGCAGAAGCCCAGCGTTAACCGTTTGCCTTTTCTGTAGGAAGCGAGCAGTAATTTAACATCTCGAGTCTAAACTCGATCACTTTATATACAGGCAATTGCTGAATCCATCTAGCAGTCAGTTTGAATTCTCAATCAAATATCTTTTTGCTGGTGAAACGACGCGTTGTGTTCGCCCACAGAGAGGTGCTGGTGTATGAAATGAGCAGTGAATGCGAAGCTCGTCTTTGTCCCCTTCTCGCTGCCGTGTGTAGTCGTGCCCACTAGGTTAAGCTGCGTGGATTCCTTTCTTCTTTTCGCCACAATTGTCCCGTTTTTCTTTTTTTCCACAGAGTAGTTACTGAAGAGAAACAACGCCATTGCAATCCAGTAGTCATATACTTTCACCATATAGATATATATTCGCAGCCATATATTTAAGATCTGATTCTGTTTTTTCGGCTAAGAGAGAGATACTGGTTTACGCTCTGAGGAGTGACAGACTAGTGAAAGTCAGATTGACTGCGCCACATCGCACTTTTATAGCTGCACATCCATGCGGTAGCATGTCTCGTATTCCTTCATAGCATGCATATGGAATACCAGCAGTACGCTATATATCGCTCTGTTTGTCAACACCGCTTTTTTGTCCCCTGTTTGTGTGTTAATGGACACTCTTTTTTCTTCTTAGAAAGAGTGGCATCTGTGTCACAATTCCATGAACCTCTCATAAAACAGCCAACCATGTTGGTACTCATCCTGGAGAAAGGGGTTCGGTTGCATCGTTTCTGTTGTTGGTTTGTTTTTATTTGTCCCCGGGCTGTCAGAAGCAGGATTTAACGAGGACGCCTTTTTTTCGTAGGGCAAAAGAATCACTGGCAGAACCGTCCTCTTTTCCTCTTTGTGTTTTTCTGAGGAGGCTCTCATAGAATGCTATGGGGAGTCCGTAATTTAGATTTTTAATGATAGCATTTGGAAAACACTGCCGTCAGCTCTCAGTGACTTCGGGTAGCTTTTATCCTTGATTGCGTTTATTATTAATTACTCGGTTTTTAATAAATCAGAGTTTGTTCTTAGTGTAATTCTAGCATTTCGCCCTAGCAAACTCAGATCAAAATCACAGCAGTAACAGAATGGTTAGTTGTATTTGCATTGGCAGCGAAAGGAAAACAAATTCCTTGGGGCTATTTTTTCCCCCATTTAAGAATTTTTTTGAAGGGGTGTGCGTGGGGTGGGATGGGGTGGGGTGGGTTCATGTTGGGACTGGCATGCTGCTGTGATCATGGCCGATATTGCTTGTGCACTGACGCTTGAGCTACTTGTACCGATGCATGACTTGCTTGAGGGTATATGTATGGGCAAAACTGATTGTCACCCTCCTTTCTCCACCACACTCCCCCTCCTGTCCCCAGTAAGCCCTTATCAGAACCCCGTTGCCTCAAATACCCCCACCCCTGCTCTCAACTCCTTCCTTCTGGCATGCCAAAGTCAGAAGTGTGTTTATGCCTTGCCTTTTCTAACTGTCAGCTTCACATGTGTGCTTCTAATACCATCCTTAAACAAAAAAAAAAAAAAAAAAAAAGATCTCGTGTGAGAGCAGCGATTTTTACGAAAATCATCAGTGGCACTCCCACTGCTAGGGGGCTCAGTTTGTCCACAGTCCAGCGAGGTCTCGCTCTCACTGGGCGGCATCATCATCCAGCAAATAAACCTCCCCCCCTTCGAGTGCTGTCGTCAACTCTTAATCCAGAGATGGCACACAGCCACACACAGAAAAAAGCAAGAAAGCAAGAGAGTAAAGAAAAAAGAAAAACAAACGTGTTCATGATGTTGTGCCCATCTTCCATGTCCATTGGTAACATTCATCAGACGTTTTTCTGTATACAGTGACTAACTCTGTCTTCTGCGGATTCCTCCTCCTCTGTCCAGCACGTTTGAGAAACAACCCTGCAGGCTCTCTCCAGATAGCGCCACTGTGTAAACGGATCTGGCCAAGTTATGGCCCTGATTCGGCACTGTGCCTGGGTGGATCGGCGCTGGTTTGGGCCCTATTTTGACACAGTTCCAGGGCGGATCGACGCAGGTTCTTGCCCCTAATTTTGCAAGTTTCCTGGGTGGATCTGCGCTGGTCTTGGCCCTATTTTGGCTCAGTTCCTGGGCGGATCGGCGCCGGTTCTTGCCCTAATTTGGCACAGTGCCTGGGCCAGACCCGTGCCGGACTTGTTCTGATGTTGGCAGCTATCTGGCTCGTCAAGCTAACACATCTGCTCAATGCTAACCCAGAGTCAGCCAATCATTTGGCCTCGCTTTGAAATGAACAATACATCTATCTCAGTGTTTACGTGGCTTGAGTTAAACTCCCTGACAGTGGGCTAGAAACGGTGCATTCATTTGCACACACACACACACACACACACACACACACACACACACACACACACACACACCACACACTCACGGGCGCACACCTGCACATCCCACAAATAAAAGGCACACTTACAGTAAGCTGTCCTGCATGCACACACAGACTCACACACCTACGCACACACACAGAATCACACACCTACCCACACACACGCACACTTACACACACACATGCACGCATTGGGATGAAGACTGTAAAAGCAACACCAAAATGCACAAAACAAATCCTGTATATACTGTATTGTGCATGTCCAGGTCTTTTTAAAATATAATAAGTCAAGGTCACCAAAGTAATAAACTGTGCGATATCTCATGAATAAACTGCTGGGAAGAAAAAAAACAAAAATTTGCAAAGGATTGCAAAATTCAGTAGATTCATGGAGACATTACAAGGGAATGAAGCTCCAGCACAATGTAAGAGCACGGCTAAATATCCCAGTCTAGTGATATTTTACATCCCATTTTTCTCTCCCCTCTTCCCACCCCCCCAATGAATGCAAATGGGGATTTATTTTAGATAAAGTCCCTTCGGTGTCTCCTGCCTGTCCCTTATCTAATGTACCTGGGTGTCGGTTGCTTCCAGGAGACAGAGTTGTGTGCGTGTGGGAGGGAGGGAGTGAGGGAGGGAGGGATGGGAAAGGGAGAGCTTGGCAATACCCCAGCCCTCGCTGCATTCAAGTCACATAAACACTGAGTAATTTGTTCTCCCCAAAAAAAAAAAGGGATAATAACAATCGTTTTGGTCTCCTGCCTGTTCCCAAATCCAGTTTGGTGATATGGCATCAGTGTAACTGTTGGCTAGCCTTGCCCCTAGGAAGAATGTTTATAGCCCTTCCTCTATCTAGTTGATATGCTAAGGCAGAAAATGCAGGTCATTTGGAAATCACAGTGATAGAGCCAGCTTTTTAAAAGATGGGATCTAAATGCTGTTTTGTTGGACTTTATCTTCGGACACACCCAAAGGTCTGTAGCTCCCTCCAAATTAGACTCATTCTCAGTATTCAGCTGAAGCCCTTGCATTTTCTGCTCAAAGACATGATAAAAGAGTTCTTATTTAAAGTACTCTCTCTCTTTCTCTACCTCTCTCCCTCTCTCTCTCTCTCTCTCGTGATGGTATCAGTCTGCTGCTTACCAGTGATGAAGCATCACAGCAGTGTCTGCAAGGGAGTCATTTAGTGATGCAGCCCGCCTGAGTGTGTGTGTTTGAAGATCAACAGGGAAATGAAATGTGAGGCCTGGCTTTTCGCTGTGGACACACCACAACAGCAACTCTCATCCGTCAGGCGGCCACAAAATGCAGTCAAGAAATACAATTTTCTAGCCTCGCATCCGATTATATAAAACACCCATTTTTTTGCGTGCTATGAATAAGCCCTGCTCTCCTCTCTTTCCTGGGCAACTTCCCTTCATCACCTCCCATTTGCGGGCGGTCTCTGTGGGAACCCTGTGTAATCTACATATCTGTGCCGAGTGTTTATCCACTGGGAGACAATGGCCCTCTTGTTTGCCCATGGCACCTAGCCTACAGCCAGCCAAACCTTGTCGTGGTTTTTCTTTTTGGAGTCTTCTACTCATGAATATACCACACAGCAAATGTCTGTCTGTGGTTCGATTTCTGAAGGTATAACAAATGTAAATAACCTTGCCTTTGCAGAGGGCGTTCAATAATTAAACCTGCTATATATCTGACCAAAGCTGAGGTGCCAAGTAAGTGAAAATGTTTCAAGAGTCTCCGACTTAAATCCTCATTAAATTGCCTCTTACCATCTCGGCTCTGTAATAACCACAGATCCACTCAGCAAAGACTCTGAAGTTGGCAGAAATCATGCACGCAGCCAATAACGAAATTCCATTTAGCACGCTCAGCCATGGCAAATCCCAGATATGCCATAAAACCTTGTATCTTGTACCAGGTTTTTCCAGCTAAGCATAATGTCCTAGTCGTCTTTCCATTTAGAGGCCCCTTAAGAGAAAACTGCCCAGAAAGAGTGCAAGCTAAAAAGAAAGCTCTCAGAGGAGAATGTAAGCCCCTGATGGAAACTTTAATGATGGACATGTCCAGAGGCTTCAGCTTTAAACTGAAATTATACTTTGTGACTCACGTTTCGTGACCACCCTCTTGGTTTAGGCGCGGTCTCTTCGGCTACGGCGGCCGTCTACAGTATGCATTTTTAATGCAAGGCAAGTGCCATTGCTTTAATACAAATGTAATGTGGGGAGCCGGAAGCACTTCAGAGGAATTCTGATGGAGTGGGACGGCAATGAGAATAGGATTCTCCACCATGTATTCCTCTCAGGCAGGCCGAGGGAGATTTACCCTGGAGGAGGGTCTGGCACAGAGCACCTCTACTTCAGCTGTCCGCGTACATAGTGGAATACTTTATTCAAGCTGTAGGCTTCAGATTCCCTGCTTTTCAGTGCTGATATATTTTCGTAGAATTGGAAGGAGGAGACTGGACATTCCAATTCCTAACGCTGCTAGGTTTCGTGTCGAAACCCAAAATAGAAAATGTATTAGCTGCTGACGCACTTCCATAACCGATTCTTCCATAACCTCTAAATCAAATTTCAGGCTTAAGGTGTGTGTGTTAGACTATTAGTGCCCTTGGTAACAAACGTTACCCCAGTAAAGTAATACATTGCGTACACAGTGGGACGTCCCTTCTGCTGCTCTCTGTTTAGTCTGCTTTGCGGTGCAAATGTGGTGCGACACGGCCAAAGCCAGGCCTATCTGACCAGTAGAGCTAGGCTCAGATTCTCAGATTAGGGTGTGTCGATGTCCTGTGTCTTCCCCTTCTCGAACCTTCTCTTCTCCTTCTGCAGTGCGGCGCGTTCCGCCCCGATTCTCCATCCCCCCCACCAACCACGAGGTGATGCCCGGCGGCAGCGTCAACCTCACCTGTGTGGCGGTGGGCGCCCCCATGCCCTTCGTCAAGTGGATGACGGGTGAGTTGGAGCTGACCAAGGAGGACGAGATGCCCATCGGGCGCAACGTCCTGGAGCTCACCAACATCCGCCAGTCGGCGAACTACACCTGCGTGGCCATGTCCTCGCTGGGCATGATCGAGACCACCGCACAGATCACCGTCAAAGGTAAGTCAACAATAATGTATAAAAACCGACGTAGGGTGGGGGCAACTTTCTTTTTTTTTTTTTAAATCCTTTTAAGTTGTGCAAATTGTCTACGTGGTAACTTTCTTCCTCACCATTAATTTTTCTTGCTGATCAAGCCAGCTGTCTGAAGTTTGTGTTCTTATCGGCAATGAGAGATGGTAATAGTGAAAGGACGTCGGCCTCGTTAATAATGGAGGCTGGGTATTTCCCGCACACCCCTGCTAGACAGTGCATGTAATTACTTCATCAATGTTTCATCAAAGTTGAAATCTGACTTGTAGCTCCGGCTTCTTCATGATGCTTAAGTGTGCGGGACAAGAATGAAGTGCTCTTTCTGGAAAGAAATATCCTGTTTGAACACCCCCTATCCAAACCCCCCCCCCCCAGTCAACACAAATACTTAAAAAAAAAATAGGATACTGTCGAAGAATTAATTTCCCGGATTGTTTATCGTGTTAGTGTCTGAGACATTGAAGATGATCCCCCTCAGACTACCTCCTTTTCTTCCCACTCAGCAGGGTTGAATGGGTCATGAAATATGAAGAGAAATGAACTCCCAACATTCTCGGAGGGGTTGTTTGTTCCTCACAGAGACTCCGTGAATAACCCACGTCTGAATGCTTATCAGTCACAGTTATCTTTTATTAAGAATTCATTCACTGGAGCGTAGTTGTTTGTTGATGGGAGTTAGATCACGCAAGGATGAGTGAGAATTTTAATCAGATTTATTAGGGATAGGATTTGTGTGGAGTGGAGATACATAGGCTCCTTGGTTAGCGTATTGCTGTGATATTAGTCAGCGAGAGACAGATGGTAGGGCCTCACCCACTGACTGAATCTTTCCGAGAACCCCCAAATATTCTCTACAATTGTGTATTTTTGCAAGTCTAATCCTGGATTGTTTTTGTACACAATGCAGCTCAGACTGATTTATACATTTTTCACACAATTTAAGCACCAAGCTCAAAAAAAATATCTTTTATTTTGTATTCTGTGATGCGCACCACATTTATAAGATCCCATATGTCAGACCGTAATCTCCATATGGTGACAAGAAACCCCTGGTTTCTGTGGCGTTCCCCCTTGCATCAGTTTGTCAGCGTTTTCGTCTTATTTTTTCCCCATGCATTCGTGTCTTACCCAGCGGCGTCCAATTGAAGTGTGTCGGCAGCCCGAGCGCCTAAAACACCGAAGTCATTTAGAGTCATTTTCAACTGCGATTTTATTACAATACTCGCACTTTCCATTCGCCTGTGGAAATGGAAAAACCTGCGAGCGCAAGTCCATTACTGCCAGGCAAAGTAATGGTAATGGCAGTGTTTACAGTTCAGGAACTGCGTTAGAAAAGAATGTATCTGCGTTTGCTTCTCGTGCCAAGTGTGCCTCTCCATTGCTCTGTGAGTCTGTGAGGCTCCCAGATATTTATTCTTCCTTCCACCCGATGCTGGGAATCACTTTCGACTCAGAATATGCAAGCAATTTTTTTTGAGCGAGGCTGTCAGATTGCACTGGCTGTGTGTCATGAACTTTGAAACGTTACATGACCCTCCTCTTGTCCTTGGTCAAAACACCAAATCACTGGTGACTGACCAGTGAGTATGTGAAGTAAAACACAGTGAACACACAGTGACCACAGGCTATGTGTGCATTATAACATTTTATAGTGAGGGCAGGCTATGTATACATTATAACATTATATAGTGAGGGCAGGCTATGTGTACATTATAACATTATATAGTTATGTTTTTGTACTTGAACTAGTCATGTCGTTGGAAAAAGCAGCCATTTTGTTGGCAATGGCAGCTAAAGGACAGATTTAATCACAGATGGTGATGATAAAGAAATACAGCACGGTTATTCTGACAGGTCACTGTATCTCGCTGTGCATCATCTTTGTGATGCTGCTCGAGTAAACAGGAAATGCGGTTCTGGCGTGGGAATACGGAAAGCCAGCTCTTTATTGCATCAGTAGTCCACGGCTATTCCTCAGAGTCGGGGATAATCTCGTGAAGACCCTAACCCTAAAATAAATTAGTCCCTTTGAAGGCCCTCGCATTGTCTTCCTCCTCTGAGTCTCCTTATCTTCACAGCCAATTTGATGAATGAGAAGCAAACAAAAAGCAATTCCAATTGAAACAGCCCAAGTAAATTGCACAACGCATTAAAAAAAAAAAGGTGGTTATTATACTTGGCCGGTGATCCAGTGTCTGACATGAAAGTGCACTGTGGGATGGCTGTTGGAAAATGAATTCCCCAGCATGAAGTTCTTCCTCATCGTTATAAATACTTCCACGTAGGCTTGCGTGGAGCCGCGCTCTTAAGCTGCCTTTATGTCACGCAGGGAGAGAGACATTTTGCTTTGAGAGATAATGAACATGGCCTGTCAGGGCCCACTAGTGACAGGTGAGTCGCAGGAAGAGAGAAGCAGCCTCTAGAATAGTGATGGACTAGGCGGAAAAATAGACTGTAGCTTCTTTTCTCTCTCTTTCTCTCTCTCTCTCTCTTTCTCTCTCTCTTTCTTTCTCTCTCTCTCTCTGACTTTATCAAGTTCTGCTTGTTCAGAGAAAACCTTTCAACCTCCACCCAAATCAGGCATTCAGAAAAATAGATGAAAAATGAAATTGCCTACTTTTGACATTGACGTCTTCTCATTCCCCGTACCTCCGTTTCCACTGTGTAAACGCAGCCCTACCCAGATCTCCGACGTCCCTGATCGTGACCGAGACCACGGCCACCAGCGTCACCCTGACGTGGGACTCGGGCAACCCAGAGCCTGTGTCCTACTACGTCATCCAGTACCGGCCCAAGCAGTCGGACAACGGCTTCCAGGAGGTGGACGGCGTGGCGTCCACGCGCTACAGCATCGGCGGCCTGAGCCCCTACTCGGAGTACGAGTTCCGCGTGATGGCGGTGAACAATATCGGGCGCGGGCCGCCCAGCGGCTCGGTGGACACGCGCACCAGCGAGCAGGCGCCGTCCTCGCCGCCGCTGCACGTGCAGGCGCGCATGCTCAGCCCCAGCACCATGCTGGTGCAGTGGAAGCCGCCGGAGGAGCCCAACGGCCAGATCCGTGGCTACCGCGTCTACTACACGGAGAACCTGCAGGCGCCGCTCAGCACCTGGCAGAAGCACAACACCGACTTCTCGGAGCTGACCACCATCTCCAGCCTCACGCCCGACATCACCTACAGCCTGCGCGTGCTCGGCTTCACCTCCGTCGGGGACGGGCCGCCCTCAGATGTGCTGCAGGTCAAGACCCAGCAAGGAGGTGAGTCAGGACAAACATATACACACACACACACACACACACACACACACACACACACACACACACACACAGCCAGTGGGACGGGCTGGACACAACAGCATTCGGACTGCTCTCTCATCACTGAATTCACATTCATCCATCTTAATTTATATTAAATATAGTTAATATATCTAAATAATTCATGAATTTGTATTCATTATTGTTTATAAATTACGTACATTACTTCGTGCATATTTTCCTGCCATCATCCGTCTGCATTTGGTATAAATTGCTAATTGATATTCAGGATGCTTTGTTACAATTTAGGCTATTTGGAAAATGGTAAAAACATAACAGAATATCCATAGCTGAGTCTGCCTATGTTCTCCCTTGCCTTCTCAGTGCCTGCCCAGCCTGCAGGCTTCGAGGCGGAGGCTGAGCTGGACACCCGCATCATGTTGACTTGGCTCTGGCCTGTACAAGACCAGATTATCAAGTACGAGCTCGACTACTGGGAGGCCGACTCAGGAAGCAAGGTACCGGAGTGCTCTGTGTCTGACCCCGCAACTGCTCAATGAACAATTGATTATCTCATGTCAGAATCTGAGCGAGATACCTATAGAAAGAGGGCATGTAAACTCTTAATATACTATTATTTTTTTCATTTTTCTTTTGATTTTTGTGTTGTTTTGCTGTCGATGCCCTCAATGCTGTGTTGCTTCTAATTTGTCAGTATTTGTTGTGATATAATTATGTTTTATTGCTTGCATTCATGTCAGTATGGCATTTCTATTGAGCATTCTTCTACGTGTTTCTCCTTTCCCAGCAACATGTGACCTTTGACCCTGCTGGCTCGTACGCAGTGGAGGGCCTGAAGCCAGACACCATGTACAAGTTCTCCCTGGCAGCGCGCTCCGAGATGGGCCTGGGCGTCTACACACAGCCCATAATGGCTCGCACCGCCCAATCAAGTAAGTGCCAGATGCAGTGCTGAACACTGGGCAACACTGACCTCAGCTCACCCGCTCGCCTTAATAGGAGAGTCCTGTCTCACACAGCCTCTTTCCCATCTAAAAACTCAAGGGAGACTTTTCCAACACCCAGAAAATGGTAGGTTTGGGTGAACATCCCTTTTAAATGTAGTTGATAATTTAACTTTATATATTATTTATTTTTTATTATTTCTGTGTACTTTGCTTTCCCCGTGATCTATTGCGTTGGTCGCAGAGGCTTGTGATTTTCAAGATCAAAGCTGCGAAAAGAGAGAGAGAGCCGGAGCGGGAGCAGGAGTGACGGCCTTGTGGCTGAAACTACCATCCAGACACTTAAACCCTGCTCGTGATTCAGAGCCTTCTGACAAGACCGCTGTCTGCCCACGGTTTTTGTAATGACCCAACATTATTTCTCTTGGGGCTTCCAAATTCGGCAGGGCCGCCTGACGTAAATGGCCCCCGTCTTAATCTCTCTCCTCTCTTCTCCGCTCTTCTCCTCCCCTCTCCCACAGCCCTTGCCCAAAGCCTCTGTCGCTCACCGGCCGATATAGAGTTCAACCTGAAATATTTATGATATCTCCCAAAAGAAAGCCTGGCTTATTCAAAGCTATTTGTTATAGTTGTCAGCCATGAAAGGCTTGGTTTGCTACTAAGGGCCTGGTTCCCATAGGAACGGTGGCCCCTAAAATCCGCTGGCTTCCTTATCTGCTGGCCAACTGACAGTTTGTGCATCTCAGGAGAGACGCCAGGCTGTCACAGAGTCCAGTGAAACTCCCTCCCTCTCCTTCTCCCTCTCTCTTTCCCTCTCCTCGCCCTTCTCTCTCCCTCCCACTCACTCTCTCTCTCCCTCTCTCTTGTGTGTCTTTCTTCCCTTTCTCTCTCTCTCTGTCTCGCTCTCTCACTCTTTTTCTCCATCTTTTTTTTCTCTCTCTCTTTCTCTTTCTCACCCTAACTTCCCCCTTGTGATTTAATCTTTAACTCTTGAATATCTCCCCTGCCTTTTCAACTTGGTCCTTTTTTTCCTTTTGTGTCTCTATCACTTATCCTCTCTCTTATCTCTCTTAATGTTTCCCTCACTCTATCTGCCCTTCTAAAGATGTTTTCTCTCATTCCCATTCACACTCTCTCTCGTTTGCATTTGTTTTTCCTTTCTATTCCCTTCTCCCTCTCCGTCTCCTCTCGTTACTCTCTCTCTCCGTCTTCCTCCTTTTCAAACGTATCAGTGGCAATCAGTTCCACACATAAAGACCGTTCCTGAGGATCATTCCCCATTCTGACACCTTGAAGAAAAGCCCCATAGAAAAGCTTGTCAGCTAAACTTTTTTTCTTTTTTTTTTTCTTCATGCCTCTCCCATTCGGGGGTTTAAAAATATAAATCTGGTTATTGCCTCTTTTACCCCTGAAGGCGGTAATTCAGGGAGATGTCTTTCAGGCGAATTTGGAAAAGTGGCCTCATTCTGCTCTGATTATGAAAATCACAGGTGTGTTTTGGCTGTAGATGTTGAAGAACCCCCTCATCATGCCAATCAAACCTTCCACCTACTCCCAGTCACCCTCTACTTTGCATGCTTGACCATTTTATTTCACAGTTGGGTTATTGTCATGGAAACTGTTGGCTACACTTCATGTTACACAGCCCTCTTTATTACACGCCATTTTGTATTAGATATAGTGTGGCACATTAAGTAACAAAGAGTTACAGCACACTTACACATTGTAAGTACGTACTTTGTAATTGTATACATGCATAGTAGTGCTTGTGGTATAATATAGTCACTAGTATGACTGCAATTTAAGATGGGCTGTGTAATAAATGTGTCACCAAAATTGTTTTAGATGCATTTTTTCTGTGTATTTTATGTTTTCACTCTGGACTGGAATGATCACACGCCTTAGATCTATGTTTCTTGTTTCAAATTAATTTGTAAGAGCCGCTATCAAACGCACGGCCATATTGGCCCTACCCACCGTGCTCTCTACCCTCCCGTATCTGCGAAACAAACATTTCATTTTATTCCGCTGCTCTCTCTCTCTATCCCACTTATCAGTAGGGATTCCAGTGGAATATAGAGCTCGTGACCTCCCCTACATACTCAAGCTGGATAAATGGCTCCATGCTCAACTTTCTCGCTATCTTATATTGTTTTTATTCCCTCCTACCGGCCTGAGCGGATTGGGTGTTGAAAACTCCATTCCACTCTTTAAGCCATTATTCAACGAGGTATTTGTCCCTGCTCTCTTACCAGGGGAGCCTCCCTCAAAACACTTTAGGCTTAAATCACTCTTAATTACTGTCAGGGGTAAGACCGGCTCTGTGTGTGTTTATCCCAGTTCAGAGTGCATGTTGCCCCCCCTCCCGTGTTCTCCATCTTGCTTGACTCCCCTCCTCCATCCATCCTCCCCTCCCCTCCCCCCCCAGCTCCATCGGCCCCCCCTCAGGAGGTACACCTGCTCAGCCTCACCTCCACCAGCATCAAGGTGAGTTGGACGGCGCCGCCGGCCGCCAGTCGCCACGGCAACATCGTGCGCTACTCGCTGGCCTATCAGGCGGCGGCCGGGGAGGACACGGAGCGCCACGAGGTTCCGGACATCCCCGCCGACGCCTCCAGCCACGTGCTGGACGGCCTGGAGAAGTGGACCGAGTACCAGGTGTGGGTGAGGGCCCACACGGACGTGGGGCCCGGCCCAGAGAGCCCGGGCGCACGGATCAAAACCAAAGAGGACGGTACGGCCCGCTCTCTCTCCCTCACTGCACCCCTCTGATCCGAATCGTCCGATTCACTTTGGCTCTCTGCAGACTCCTTTCTGCCTAGCTGTTTCCTCTTCCACTTCCTCCTTCTCTTCTTCTGCTGCTGCTGCTGCTGCTGCTGCTGTTGCTTCCTCGGCTGAAAGTACTAACTCACTCTGAAGGCTGGCCCCTCTTGTTCCTCTCTCTTAACAGCTTGAGTGCTTTCCTCCTGCTCTCCCTCCTCTCTCTCTCTCTCTCTCTCTCTCTCTCTCCAACACCCCCTTCTGGTTCTGCCTGCCTCTCCTCTGTTTTCCTACTTGCCCGCCCTGGACAGGCAGACGCTGTGCTCTTCCTGTCACTACCTCAGTGCATGCTGGGCCACTGGAGGTCCTGTGGTGCCTCTCTTGACAGCCCCTCGCCTCCTTGGCCTGACAACCGAACAGGCGATTGCAGGAGGCTCAGCCTCCACTGAGTCAGGCCAGGAGATGTCAGACCTCCACCAGTCAGCCCTGTAACAAGAAGAAGTATTCATCCACTTGGGGTTTCTTTTGCCGTGCTACGAACATAACCCTATGGAGAATGGACTGCTGGTCCTGAAGTAAAGGAGAAGATTTACGTGTGGTGAATTGTCAGCGTTTGTGTGGTGGGGCTTGAGTTCCTCTGTGGCTCTGTGCGTTGGGCGAGGACTTCTCAACGCGACTCCAGCCTAGACTGTCATCTCTGACCACCTACCTCCAATACGGGCCTGTCTGTGTGTGTCTCTCATCACCTATCTCCAATACGGGCCTGTCTGTGTGTGTCTCTCATCACCTATCTCCAATACGGGCCTGTCTGTGTGAGCATCTCTGACCACCTATCTCCAATACGAGCCTGTCTGTGTGAGCCTCTCTCACCAGGGCTGTTATGGTTAGCGTGCGCAGCCCGCGGTCGGTCAGTAGCCCTCACCACAGGAGTGGACATCCTGCCGTCTGTTTTCTGCTGAGCAGCTCCGCTTCTTCGAAAGCTGTCGGTGTTGATGGACAGGTTGAGCTTGTGTGTCGGGTTCCAGTGCCTGGCACTGCCTGATCCGACGCGTTGAGACTGGCATGAGTGGTGGCGGCAGCAGGCTGCTCTTTTCCCTTTCTCTTTCTTTTGCTTTTGCTCTGTCTCGTCTCTCTATCTCTACCCCTCCTCCCCCTTTGTTTCTCTCTGTTGCATTTTTCTCTTTCAACGTTTTTTTCTGTCGGTTTCGCTCTCTCTCTCGATCTCGCTCTCTGTCTCACCCTCCTAGGCCTTGAGGCATTTGCCAGTCCCTTTCTCACAAGGGATAAGCAGTCTTTGCTTTAGCTGAATACTTAGCTGTATCCCTTCTCTTTCACACACACTCTCACTCTCTCTCTCTCCCTCTCCCTCTCTCTTAGTCTGTCTCTCTCAAACATCCTCTCTCTCTCTCTCTCACTGATTCTCACCCTTTCTCTCCATCTTTCACACCCTCTCTCTCTCTTTCTCACTCTCACTACCACCCTCTCTCTGCCTCCCAGTCTTTAGACCAGACGGCTTGACCATCAGTCCTCCTCTCATTGCCTGTCCTGCTGTTCTGCCGCCTTAGAGTCTCATTGTGCTCCAGCATCCATAGCTCTGATTATCACACACACACACACACACACACACACACACACACACACACACACACACACACACAAACACACACACACACACACACACACACTCTCACACACAAACACGCACACTCTCACACACACACACACACACACACACACACACACACAAACACATACACACTGCATCGCTTCAGCTTGGCGCCCTGTTTGACATTGAGCCTGCTCCACTTCAGACACTCACTTGCAAAGGCCCAAACTGATGGAGGAGTTTATAGTCGGACACGTAGCTCCTCTACCCCCTGCCGCCAACAACACACAGTACGCAGACCATAAACCACACAGCCAATAACCTCACCTATCCTATTACCCACAAGGCACGTGTACGGGACCCAGATCCTAGAATGGTGCTATTTAGCTTTAATTTGTTTTAATGTCTCCAGTAAGGGAAGGCTATTTGTCACCCATTATTGAAATGAAAATTTAGCGTTTAGCTGAGCGTGGATGTGTCCTTGATGTGTGTGTGTGTGGGGAGGGGTGAGGTACTTGAGCCAGGAGCGACACAGTGGTTTGCACCTGGCCGTGGATAGATTACCTCTGCCCTTACAAGTCCTACATCAAACTGGGATGAACGCCCTGCGAGCTGACTGGGTGCAGATACTCCTATTTTCTCCTTGGATCTTTATCAAATTACCCCTAAATCACTTTCCCCACTGCCACCCCCGACCTGACAAGAAGATGATGTGCACTTGATTGCCTTCACACCGAGGATTGTGGGAAAAGTGCATTAGCAACTTCAGCCAGAGGTGGCTTTGAGCGGAGAGGGAATGGGGGGTGGGGAGTGGGGGGGGGGGGTGGTGTGTAAGGTAGTCCGCGATGGAGAACCGGAGCAGAACCCACTCGATCTTCGCACTGCCGTTTCCATGGAGACGCCGGGGGAGAGATGGGAGGGGAGGGGTGAGGCGGGATTTCAGGATTTCAAGGACCACTGAGGGGACAGTGGAAGCATGTGTGTGTGGACGAGCTGTGCGTCAAAGCCGTGATATGGTACGAGGTGACTGTTTGTGTGTGTGTGTGTGTGTGTGTGTGTGTGTGTGTGTGTGTGTGTGTGTGTCTCTGAAGAAAACAAATCGTGCTGAATGAGGGGGCTGCTTCAGCTGCCCTCCGTGCATAAATGAAATGTACCTTGTTAGCCAGCCACACGGCCCACACCTTGCCATTTGAAGCGCCTTTAGGCAGGCTTCTATACCGCTGAAGTGCACTGTTTGGAGAGGGCAAGAACAGCCATCCGGCTCTCCGCCTGTACTTCTGTGCCACACATCTGCCCTCTCATTTCTGCCTGGACTTAGTGCTTATCCGTCCACACCGGAGCACTATTGACTTTCTCTGCATCTGAAGGTCAAGGCTGGAATCCAGAGGCTTGCTGATTTATATGGCTAAATGATTCCACTTAACAAAGCCACCGCCGCCTACTGCTGAGGTTTACCACTCCCACTGTATGCATTCATTTATCACACACACATTCACACACACACACACATACGCACACACCTCCTCCCCCTTCCTCACTCCCCTACAGCCTGTGCATCAGTCTGTTAATGATTCAGCTTTTTAACCTCGTTAGTGTTATTCTTTCTCTTGTTCGCTCTCTCGCTCTCTCTCTCTCTCTGGCTCTCTCCTTCTCCTCTCTCCTTTCCTCTCTTTCTCTCTCCTCTGTTCCAATTGACCGTCATTAACATCTATGCAAGGCCCGTGCCTTCTCTTTATTGATATCAAATTTGTATTCATCTGAATGTCTCACCCCCACCCCCACCCCCTCCAGGGAGCTGATCAAGCATCCTGGCGGCACTCATAACCCCCCCCCCCCCCCCCCGCCCCCCTACCCCCTCCTTCTGTATCAACAGCGGCGTGCTAACGTCCGGGGTGTATGGGGGCCGCTCGAGTCTGCTCCCAGAGCCCCAGCACAGTCGTCCTGTGAATCTTAATGTTATTTATTCTTCCAGCGCGCCCCTGCCCAACCTTTACATGACCTTTACGCCTTTATGGATTGCTTTTGGAAGGAGCAGGCGGCGCGAGCAGTAGCGAGCGGTAGCTTGGGGAGAGGAAGTGGGAGAAGAGTTCTCCCTGACACTCGCCGAGCCCCCCTGTCTCTTCTCAAATGTGTCGAGTCCGAGTCTGTGCTGTGTCATTCTGGGAGTAGGCTTGTCTCCCTGGGTTTGCGCCAGTGTCTGTCAGTGTGTGTGTGTGTGTGTGTGTGTGTGTGTGTGTGTGTGTTAAAGAGAATGAGAGTGTGTGTGAGTGTGTTTTGGTTTGTTAGAGAGAGCAAGAGTGTGTGTTTGTTATGTGGGTCGTGGGGGGGGTGTGTGAGTTTGTGTTTTTTTTTTTGTATTCTAACTGTGCTACCTTCTCTCGTCCACAGTGCCAGGCGCTCCTCCGCGGCGGGTGGAGGCGGAGGCGGTGAACTCGACGGCGCTGCGGGTGACGTGGAAGCCTCCGCTCGCCACCAAGCAGCACGGTCAGATCCGCGGCTACCAGGTGGTGTACTCGAGGCTGGAGAACGGGGAGCCACGCGGACAGCCTGTCATCCTGGACGTCGCCCTGCCTGAGGCCCAGGTACTGACTCCATGTCTGTCACCTGTCCCCTGTGCCCCCCCCGTGATGTCTCCGTGGGGACTTGTGGGGCCAAATAAAGGCCAGACTAACACATGTGGGGAGGTCGGGGTGATCCGACAGTGTGATTTAACCTTTATGTCACTAAGCTGTGCTCTGCTCTCCAGGGACACATGCAAGGATGTGCAGGAGATTAAGGGCATGGTTTGTTTCGCAGGAGCATTATTAGGGGGTGTTGCGTTTGTGTGATAGTAATAGCCTTGTTTGTTGTGTTGTGTTGTGTTGTGTTGTGTTGTGTGTTGTGTTTGGGCGGGCCAGAAGAAGCCTATGGAGGACCAAACCTGCCATATTTACAAATGAATGAATGAATAAATAAATGTCCACATCTATGCATTTAGACAGAAATAAATGAATACATGTATTAATTAATGCACAATTGTCAATCAATAGTTTACATTTATGTATGTATTTATTTCTGTATTCATTTATTTATTCATTCATTCATTTATGTCTGTATTCATTCATTTATTTCTGTATTCATTTATTTATTTATTTATTCATTCATTCATTCATTTATTTATTCATTCATTCCTGTATTTCTTCATCTCAATATGTTAATGAGATGTGTCAATCAAAAATAGGTAGGCGGTATTTGACACACCATTGGCTAATCGTTTTCAACGCGTTGTATTCGATTAGGTTAGCCTTACCTTGCTGTCATGGAAAAAGGGCAATTGCCAGAGGCTTGGCCAGGCTGGCCGATCTCGTTGAAAATGAAAATGTATATCCAATCATACCTTAGCAACCGCTACTGAGAGAAGAAGGTCCGACAACTTTGAGGTCTGAGCAGCATGGTGAAACAGTGTGCCTACGGGACTTGTAGATCTGACACAAGGTACCCTGCGAGATTAGAGGGACACGTCGTTTTTGTCTCGCATTTCCAAAGCCCAAAACACAGGAGGAAAGGTGCCAGCTGTGGATTAAACAGTGTGGGAGACCCCACTCCCAACTCAATATATCGCAAAATACACATATGTCTGCTCCAAAATAAATTAAGCTGCTTGCAGTTAGCTAGCTATCTATCTGGCGAACTGCGCTATCGCTAGGTATGATGACTAACTATCTAGATGAGAGAACATCCCCAAACAGTTATGGTTCATGGCAACTAGTATTATTACCATCAGAAGTACATAACTAGTCTCTCCAACAAATGTGTTAATGTTAAAATCAAAATGTTAATGTTACCGTCAAAATGCTAATGTTACAGTCTGTAAAATTGCGCGTTGGGCTATCCTAGCTAGCGATAGCAAACGCCAGCTAGTTGCCAGGAGCTTGACATACTGTATCAATGTTGAACAAAACGTCCCAAAAGGCCATTATGAACTTTTTTAATTTAAATCTTTGTAGCATTTTGTGAATGGGCAACCTACTCCTGAGTATCCCAAGGTATGCATAAGGCACAACCTGAGAGCAATAACCTGGCGATCTGATACAAAGCCATAGCATTACATCAGGATCATCATTTTACAAGCAAGTTATCGCTATAGTGACTGTGAAATACTTTCAGCAACCCGCACACACATCCCTTGAACAATAACATCACTAGCAGCTATCTTGCTCCACACTGCTACGTTACTGTACTGTTCTCTAGATTGTCACCAACCTAGCTAGCTAGATAGATACCTCTCCACAGTCTCTCGCCCTAGACTGAATAAATAACAATAATAAAGAATCTTTATAGGTTATTAGCTAGCTTGAAATATTATATGCAGATCTTACGGAAAAATGCGGAAGTGCTAGATTGAATCTAAGGCTCTGGATTGATTGCAAAATGTCTGAACGTCAGTTTCCACGCCTACTGGCCTCCTCTCATTATCATATTGGGAACAATGAATGAATGAATGAATAAATAAATAAATAAATGCACGAATGAATGAATGAATGAATAAATAAATAAATACATAAATAAATACATAAATAAATGAATGAATAAATAAATAAATGAATACAGAAATAAATACATACATACATGTAAATTATAAGTAACTATTGATTGACAATTGTGCGTTAATTAATACATTTATTCATTTATTTCTGTCTAAATGCATGGAAGTGGACATTTATTTATTCATTCATTCATTTAGAAATATGGCAGGTTTGGTCCTCCATAGAAGCCTGTTGACTTTTCACAGGGGAAAATGCCATCTTTTGCTGCCTTGTTATGTTCCTCCCGAGGGAAACGCTAGTTCATTTAATTTATTTTCCGAAGAACAGAACTGTCACGCGGGTAGGGGATAGAAATATAATAAGAAGCGAAAAGGTAAGATTAATCCTAGTTAGCAATGCGCACACGCCGACGCAAAAACCATCTCCCGAGCGCAGAGGCGAGGCGATGGAGGCAGGAGGAGAGCTTTCTGGTGTCAGGCGGAGGAGATTGTTATCCCAGAATTAGCTTGCAGAAGCATGCCATTTCTCTCAGGCCCTCCTCCAAGTATCGGAGCTTATCAGAGCCACACCGTGCCTGTCTCCTGGGGTCGGGTGCAGGGGGAGAGGAGGGGGGCCAGAAAGGAGGAGAAAAATCAAGGGGCTGACATAACAAATGAAGGGATGATTAGATGCACCGCTGTGGCAGACCTTCCAGCAGGAGCTACGCTACGTATCCAACACACGGCGGCAAACCGGCTGGCAAAGGAAAAGAAAGACAAGACGCAAGCTGAGTCGGGAAGATGAGAGATTCACCCTCTTGATGTTGCCCCGTGTGCCCAGGTGTTTATCTGTCGCCAAGAGAAAATACCTGCACCGTCGATAAGGCTAAAGAGACTCGTCCGGCTGTAAAAAAAAAACCTGGTGCCACTAGGACTAATTCTCTGTCGATCTCATCAGGGAGAGGTGCTACACTTTTGTCGTCGTTCAACTGAATGTTTCGTCAAGGTCACCTTTGATGATGGTGCTCTTTAGGGTTTTCGGGTCTATTATTCAGAATCCAAGGTCATTTGACAAACATGAAACGCCTTTAAAACTGGCTTCAGATGGTTCTGTTGTTTTGGTGGCTCGCTGATAAACGTCTCACCTTCGGCTCTCTTAGCCAGCCACATTCCAGCTTTATCTGCTCAGGAGTGCAATCTCCAGTCAAGCTGCTGCATCTCCAAACAATGTTCTCACACACACACACACACACACACACACACACACACACACACACACACACACACACACACACACACACACACAATCTCTCTCTCTCCTACTCTCACTCACACACACACACACACTTACACACACCCTCTCATTCACACACTGCTTAAGGGTGTCTCGTCATTTAGCACACCTATCTGTGTGCGTTGGCTGGAATGAGTTTCCATTCCCCCTGCAGCGAGCGTGAGTGAGTGAGTGAGTGAGTGGCACCGGCGTGACTGCACACGTCAGCACAGACGAGACGAGGTCCCCCGCTCCTGTACGGACTTGAGCCGCTGCCACTGTGTGGTCCCGTGCACCGCCGCTGACCTACAGCACAAATTGATTGCTCTTCCCGCAGACAGACATTTGCTGCTGTTGTTGTTGTTTTTTTTCTCCCTTGACTCCTGTCTTTCTCGTCTTTTTTTTTCTCCCCACCTTCCTTCTTTTTTTCTATTTTTTCCCCTTTTTGGTTTTTCTCTCATCTGAAATGTTTCTCAATGTCGGTTGCCAAGCCAGCTAGTATTGCTTTCTTTGCCTTTCTTTTTCCTTTCCACTCACCGCATTACGATCAATAAGGAGTCGGCGGTTTTGAAAAGGCCACCTCGACGATAGACCCGAATGGATCGGATTTATTTATTTATTTATTTATTTATTTTCCCCTCCTAAACCCACACTTCTCACGTGGGGAGAGAGGAGGGATGGCGAGGAAGTCTCTTCAGAGACTGAGAGGCCTCTGAGATTCGTGCCGGGCTGGACTGAGCGTGTCCCTCCCACACGCCGTCTGTGCGCGAGGCAGTTCCTCCTGATGGATCACGTTCTCACCGCGCCTGGTGCTGCATCATTTTAAATGGGCTCTATTCCGCTACACCTCCCCCCATCCCCCCCACCCCTCGCCGACATGGCCGCTCGATGCGAAGGGCTCTTCGTTTTATGTGTGCGGCGCGGCGCGGTGTGGTGCGGCGTAGCCTGCCGACGAGCCCAAACTTTATTTTTTTTACGGCGTCCGTGTCCTTGTCTGACACATGAGAAAGTGTGTGTTTTCACTCGCCTGCTTCTGATGGAGTCCTGTTTGGGACAAAATCATTTTCAAAGTGCCACTAGTTTTTTTTCCCTTCCCTCTCACAAGCAAGGGCACAGGAAGTGACAGAGGGTGATGTGCCATAAAAGACGAGCACTGAAGATCTGGGCGGCAGGTCAGCGGTGACGGCCCTCTGTATCAGCCTGGGACGCAGTAAACTCCTCCAGACATTCTTTTAATGTGGGCTGCCTTCCTGTTATAATGACACATGTGGCTTTCTGGTCAGTGTAATTACAAACGCTTTAATGACAAAGACCTAAATAAAATCATATTAAACCATCAGCTGTGGTGGTTCCAAACACACAGGAACATAAACCCTTAATTACTCGCTAACTCCCTCTCTCCACTTTATGGGCTCTTTTATTATTTGTGTTTACACCTGAGTTATTCCCTCACTCCCACCCTCCCTCTTTCTCTCTCTTTCTGTATCTTTCTATCTCTGTTACAGGCTCTCTCTCTCTCTCTCTCTCTTTCTCTCTCTCTCTCTTCTCTTCCTGTTGCTCTCTCTGTCCCTCTCTCCCCCCCCCCTCTGTTCTTTTCTGTCAAACTCACTCTGCCTCTGTCTCTCGTTCCTACCTTTGCCTCTCTCTCTCTCTCTCTCTCTCTCTCTGAATTGGCTCTCTTCCTCCCTCTGTCTTTTTAGGCAGAGTGAATTTATAGCCATGCTTGTTTTTTTTGGGTGGAGGGTGGGGGCGGGGGGCGGGGGCACTCGTGGCGGAGGTATCTGTGGTGCACGGTGGGGTGGGGGTGGAGGGGGGGGGCGCAGCCCGTATTCAAGGGAACGAAGCCCATCCAATCAGATAAGAGCAACCTGTCAAAGGCTTGCCCGTGTTGCAGGAGGAGAAAGAGAAGGAGGTGGGAGTCACCGCCACAGGTCACTGAGAGGTAGAGAGGGGGAGGGAGAGGAGATGGAGAGGGAGAGATTGGGAGAGGGTGAAACAGGAGAGGAGAGGAGAGCGGTA
>NC_045161.1:25777250-25802250 GCF_900700415.2 Clupea harengus
TTCCGTTAGTCAGCAAGGCTGCGGCGCGGAATACAAATGCCCCCCCACACACACACACACACACACACACACTCGGCATCTCCGAATCAATTGGTGCAAAAGTGCGTGCAGAGGGTGCCAGAGCAGACGCACGCGTCCGCTGAGGATCTGTTGGCCTCCCTTAAAGCAGAGAGGGGGTCCGCAGGGACACTGGGAGCTGGATGGCTGTGAGTGAGTGAGTGTGTATGAGAGTGTTTGTGTGTATGAGAGTGTGTGTGTGTGTATATGAGAGTGTGTGTATGAGAGTGTGTGTATGAGTGTGTGTGTGTGTGTATGAGAGAGAGTGTGTGTGTGTGTGTATCAATCAGAGAGTGTGTGAGTGTATGTGTGTGTGTTGAAGCATGTGCACATGCGTGTTTTGTGCCGGCGTGGGAGTTGTTGTGGAAGTGGGTGCCTGGCACCTTCGGGAGCCACGGAGAGAAAAATGTAATCCTTGGCTGGGGCTGCTGAGTAAGCGGCAGGGCTCCAACATCTGAAGGTGAAATTTAATCTCAAGCCACTGACAGACACATTACAGCCGCACAGGGGGAGAGCTAAATCACTAGCCACACTCGCTCGCTCTCTCTCTTCTTCTTCTGTTCCTGCTGTCTTACTCCCTCTCTCTCCGTCCCTCCCTCCCTCTCTCGCACTCTCACCCCATCATTCTCCCTCTCTGTCTCTCTCTCTCTCTCTCACACACACCACACACTCATTTCCATTCATGTAGGAGGATGAGACCAAGGGGGACGTGTGTTGAAGAGATTTATAAAGGCGCTGATCTAACAGTGCCTCAAGTCTGCTGAAGTGTTCCGTCGAGTACGAGATGAATTTGAGCGAGCGAACCGAACGAGTAAATAAAAGAGTGGAAATGCATACCACGCGGAATCCATCCTCCCTCTTACTCTCCCCCCCCCCCCCTCCCTCCGCTTCTCTCTCAGGCTCCCACTCACACACACTCTGTATCTGTTCTGTTCTCTCTCCCTCTCTCTCTCCCTCTGTCTCTCTCACGCGCGCGCGCTCTTGTGCTCTCCCTCTTCGTTAGCTTTGTAGTCTGTCTCTCTGGCACGCTGCATGTACCTGTTTTGTAGCTACAGCATCTGTTTTGTTGGCGTGCGCCTCTGAAGTGAGCCAGCGTGCTTGTTTTTTGCCTTAGCGGTGTTGTTATTATCCTCCCCATACACAAACACACACACACACACACACACACACACATACACACACAAAAACACACCTCGACTGCAGGGAAGGGTGTTTTCTCACCCACACTCTTTAAAGGGGTTTATTATCACGTCGCCGCTGGAGCCCGGCCCAGCTTCCTGCCGAGGTGGCCGCCACCGCCACCGCCGCCTCCACCGCCTTGGCTTGTGAAAAAGTAGCAGTGCTTTCGCAGCCAGCGCTTACCTGTTTATTTCGGAAAAGATGAACGCAGCGCCATTATTCCTGCGTTTGGAGACTCTTTTGGGTCAGGAAGGAGGAAATAACAAGGCAGAAAGATGCATGGGTTTGGGGGTGTGTGTGTGTGTGTGTCTCTGTGTGTGTGTGTGTGTGTGTGTGTGTGTGTGTGTGTGTGTGTGTGCACATGCACGCCTCAGAGAGGAAACTCATTTACGAGTCTCTTTGATTCTCTATTTCTTTCTTTCATGGTTAGCATTTCACTCACAGGTGTTACGGTACTGTGAGCTTTCTAGACATTTCCCTTGAATGTAAGTTTGTAAGTTCCTGGTAAATGATTTCAACCCGTATCTAGCTCAAATGCTCGACTCCAGCAGTGAACCCATGGGTAGGTATGTGTCGCCTGTTGTCACTGACACTTTTCTTCTCCAGCTGAATCTCCTTCAAGAAGCATGCCACCTCCACACCTGCAGATGGCGCTGTAACCACCTGTTGACTCATAACTCTGTCTCTCTCCCCTCAGATGCATGGCAGCAAAGTGTCTCACCTGCGTTTGACAACTGCAATAGAAATGCATGCTGCTACTGTTAGAAACCTGTTACCTTCTTTCTAGTCCTCTTCAAGAAAAAAAAAAAAAAAGTTCAACTTTTTTTTTTTGAAATCCTGTGTAGTTTGTGACTTTCTCTCCCTCCTCCTCCTCCTTCCCCTTGTCTGTCTGTCTGTCAGTGGGCCGATGAAGAATCCACGGACTATGTGAGTAACGCTGAAGAGTGTGACGGGTGGTTTGGGGAAGGCCAGCGGGCCTGTTGGGAATGTTCCTGTGTGCCTCCTGTGTGCCTCTGTTTTTTCCCTGCCTGGATGTTCACTCCAGAGGGAACCCTAACGCCTAACATCTCCACCTTCCTACATCCCCACCTTCCCCCCTCTCCCCGCTTTCATTCACACCTACTCTCTCACCCCCTACACCCCCCCCCCACCCCCCCCCATTTCTCTTCATCTCTATATGTATATTATCTCTCTCTTTCTCTCTCTCTCTCTCTGTCTTTGTCTCCCACTCACACTGTTCCTCTCACACACTTTCTAAGCCCCATTCAGCGAGATTAGGAACTTTTTCACTGTAGAGTTTAATTGGTACTCCTGAAGGCCCTTTTGATGCAGGAGGATCAAGCACCTGGCAAACCAGTGTTGTAGCCTTCCTCTTCTCCCTCTGCGGAAGTGTCCTCACTGGGGAAGAGGAGGTGTTCCTTTATCTGGGAGCCTCCATTAGCCCCGCACTTCTTCACACGCAGCTGCATAACTACCGGTGCCGAGCCGTACACCCTTAGAGCCAAGAGTGTTCCCACCGTGCACCTATATCTAACTCTCCCTCTCCCTCTCCCTCTCTCTCTCTCTCTCTCTCTCTCCCTCTTTTTCTCTCTTCCTCTCCTTCTCTCCCTCTGTCTCTCTTCGTCTCCCTCTCCCTCTCTCTCTCTCTCCCTCTCCCTCTTTTTCTCTCCCTTTCTCTCTTCCTCTCTTTTTCTCCCTCTGTCTCTCTTCCTCTCCCTCTCTCTCTCGCTCGCTCTCTCTCTCTCCCTCTTCCTCTCCCTGTCTCTGTCTCTCTCCCTCTCTCTCATCAATCGCCACCACCATGATAGAAGAGACTACAGAAATATATCATTCTTTGTCACGTTCTCTCCATGTCTCCCCCTCTCTCTCTCCCTTCCCCTCTCTCTATCCCTCTCTCTCTCTCTCTCTCTCACCCTGTGATCTCAGAAGTCTCTCATCTCCTTCTCCATCTCTCTGCCTCTCTGTCTGTATCTCTGCCAGAATAGATGACTGCTTTCAAATCTGTTTTCCTCCCCATTCTCATTATGGCTCTCCCTCTCCATTCCCACCCCTCTCTCTTTCTCTCTCTCCCCCTCTCTCTCTTTCTCTCTCTCTCTCCCCATCTCTATCCTTCTCTATCTCTCTCCGTCTCTCTCTTTCTCTCTCTCTTTTTCTCTCTCTCTCCCCGTCCCTGTCCTTCTCTATCTCTCTCTCTCTCTCTCCCCCGTCCCTCTCTCTTCCCTCTGCTGCTCGCTGCTTCCATATTAACACAGACAGCTGGGTCTCCTCCATCTCCTAATGCCCCCCCCCCCCCCCATTTCCATTACAGCCTGCATCAGTGGCTTACCTGCTGCATCCCCCCCGCACACCCTGCTCTCCCTCATGTTCCTTTAGCGTGTGCTGTGTGCCGTGTGCCGTGTGCCGTGTGCTGTGTGCCGTGTGCTGTCGCTACTGTTGTGAAGGTGTGTGAGCAGGCTTGGGCTCGGCTCAGTGTGTGCTACTGAGTGTTGTGTGCCAAACAGAGGGCGAGGGGTGTTCTGAGTGGGGGGTGGTGGGGGTTGTGTTTTGGTTGGGTATACGGCAGTTGGTGGGTGGGTGTTTTGTGTGTGTGTGTTTGTGTGCAGGAGCTAAGCAGACCTTCTCTGTCTCTCTCTCTCTCTCCTGAGTTTCTGTTTAGATAACAGACAGGTGATGAGTTTTCTGATGAGTGCAGAGCAGAGTTGTGTCTGCTAGAAAATAGTGTGTGTGTGTGTGGGAGAGAGAGAGAGCTGCAGAACACATCCACACAGCATATCCTTTTACCATCTTAGCTGCTCATGTGAAGTTTATGTGTGCGCCTATGTGCTTTGTGTATATACCTGACCACAGGTGTAAATGTGTGTGTGTGTGTGTGTGTGTCTGCAGCTCTCTCTACTGTGCCGGCTTAGCTGTGTGTCGTCATGTTGCGTGAGAATCTGCTGTTCCTCTTACCTCAGAGGCGTTGGAGCTGCAAATCCTCTCTTTGTCTCTGACTGGAGAGGGGAGAAGAACAGCACCGGTGCAGGAGTTAGCTGTTAATGTGCGTGTGATTCTGTCAGCCAGCCACACCCAAGGCCCCTCCCGCCTCAGCCTGCCAAGAGTGCTGACTGGTTTCCGCACCTAGCAGGCTGCTCTGCCTGTGTGTCAGTTAATCATGCACACAAACACACACTTATACGCACTTACACACACACACACACACACACACACACACACACACACACACACAGGCACAGGCACACATACAGACAGACACACACAGAAAAACACAGGAACACATACACACTTGCACACTCTCATACACACACACAAAGGTAGACATGCACACTCACTCACTCACTCACTCAGATACACACACAGACAGGGAGGCTTGCTGTGCGCTCAAAAGCCCAATATTTCTCATTTGGCTTCAAAGAAAACAAGTGGATTTACACTCTCGCCCTGAGGTAGAGAACAGTCCAATAAATAACTTCCCAGATGGATCCCAACTGATCGACTTTAGTGATTGTGTATGTGTGTGTGTTCTGTCTTCTGTTTGTTTAAGCAATGGGGTCGAATGAGTTTATGCTCAGCAGCGCTGTCTGCATTTGCGTGTTAAAACAGAACTGAGGGTGTGTGTGTGTGTGTGTGTGTGTGTGTGTGTGTGTGTGTGATTGTGTGTGTGTTTTTTTGTGTTTCTGTGTGCGTGTGTGTGTGCATATTGTCTGTAGCACCTCCCACTACATAGGAAGCAGTAAGAGACACCACAGCCCTGTTTAACTTGCCTCCCTATCAGATATCAAGGTGGGAAAGAATCAAACAGAAACTTACACCTAACTGAGATGACATACTCAACACCAGCTACCCCACTTCAGACACACACAAACACACACGCGCACACATACACACACAAGGAATGTAAGCACAGATCTGTGAAGTTCTCAGATAGCAGAAAGATCCAGAGCAGCAGCCATGACACTTCTCACTGCCGGCTGAGACTGTGCTCCGATTGACAGACGTGACAGAAGAAGTCAATCGGTGTACATAGAGAGTATTGTTCAGGCACAGAGGAGTCTTGAAGCACCTGAAGTATGAGCAACCAACTCTACACACACACACTCACGCACATACACACATGCACACACTCACATTACCATACACACACACACACACACTCCTGAAACACCAAAATCATCATTCTGTTTCAAAAGTATCTTAGATCCCCCTTCCTGTAAGAAGGATCAACTTCAGAACTTTACCTTACATAAAAATGCAAAGATAAAAATCCCAGCGTTGCTATGTCAGTTATTGAACCGTGTCAAACATCGGCCATTCTGTTAAACAATCAAAATGCTAACTTTAATAATGGATTAACAATCTATAACGTTTGCCGATAACACACGCCGTCCGATAATTAACACCGTTACGATATCTTTCTTATTCCGTTCTTGTTTCTGTAGACTGAATCATGCTAATATTATATTATATTATATATATATACATTATAGTACCAACTGGAGTCAGAGCACCTTCAGCATCCCTGGAGTTGTTTTGGTTGGTTACGGGATATAAGGTCATGTGGGACATGCCGACCTTGATGATGAATGCCTGTTTTGGCGTCGTCATGGAGCTTACTGCCTTGCCCTGGATGCCCCAGGGGCGCGGCGTCTTCTGTGGAATGAGTAAATTATGAAGGATCTTCTCCTTTTTGGAGGGGAAGGTTGGATTCATTACTGACGGTTATTAATGCCCCTCTCCTGGCACCCTTCCCAAAACATTCCAGAAAAATAAGAGAGTTGATGAGAATATTTTTTTCATAATTGAGAAAATGGTTGGGTGAAAAAAATCCCTCTCCTCTCCAAAACTAAAAAGGGAATCCTGTACGATTTAAATAATGAGGCTTTTAAAAGAAACTTAATAGCTTCAGATAATTCTCGTTTCTCTCTCATCTCGACCCCCCCCCCCCTACACCCCCACCCTTCCTGCTTTTTCCCAAACCCTAAGCGAGCTAACACTGAAAATAGCCTGCTCCAACTGCTGCTTAGCACAAGTAGTGATTATAACGCCAGGCTTTAATTAGCTAGGGAAGAGCCTCCACTTCTCTCTCCCCCTCTCCCTCTGTCTCTCCCTCTCTCCCTCTCTGTGTTTTTTTTTTTTTCAATATCATGCAATAAAGATGTGAAAGAGCCCCCATGAAATTGTAATTAAAGATGGGCCGAGGCTGTGGAAGGCTCAGCCTGCTTGTATGGCCATGCTAATTTACACGCTAGCAGTTAGTCTGTCTCGGCGGTGCAGGGCCCTGCTTGTAGCCACGGGCGCTAATCTGATGGCGGGAAAGGAGACGGGCAGGGAGGGAGAGGCACACTGGGTGTTCCTCTCTGTTAAAATCTAAACAAAAGAGATTTCATTTTTTTCATTTTCAGTTAAAAAAAAAAAAAAAAAAAAAAAGAAAGCCTGTTACTAATAATCCAGTAGAGTCACAACGGTTGTAACTGCCGACAGTCGCGCGGTTTGCCTTGATTCTCATCTGTGTATGTCCCACTGTCCCTATAACCCCCCTAATGAACACAGACACACAGCACATGAACACACACACACACACACACCACTGCCCATAATGCTGAATTCATCATACAGGGCTGCAGAATACTCTGCCTGTGAAGAAGGCGAGAAAGATTGAGAGCGAGAGAGAGTGAAGATGATGAGAGTGAAAAATAGAGACCCCCCTCTGATTACTGCCTAGCCTTGAAAAGAACATCTCACTTTCCCACTCAGCATTTGAGTTTAAACATTTTAATGAGGCCTGGCAGTAGGCCTGGGTAATACAGTATCGCGATAGACACTTCCTGGATAGCAGTACGAAAATTGTTAGATAAAAGTTTCGATAAGTTTGTCTGGTTAAATGCAAACTCGTCAAAAAAACACCCTAATGAACACGCATGCTCCCTCCCTGACTCAGAAACAGCTAATCACATCCTTTGATTGTGCTGCGTGGCACAAGTGCCGCAATTATTGATCAGTTGTATTCCTCAACGTCATGAGGAGCGTGTAGTGACAAGATCAGCGCCGTTAGAAAGGACGCGAGGAAGAGCGACAAGATCAAAGTTTTGTGGAAGTTGCATAAGAGGGTAATATTTTCAACCAAGACTGGGAACACAACGAACCCGTTTAATCCAGAGCTGTTCAGAAAGAGAGCAGTGCCACGCCAGTTGATTCAATGGAAAGACTTTTCTCAGCATGGCAGGGCATGAAGCAGCTCAAAAGCTCCAAACATTAATGTCAATCAATCCAACCCTATGTTTTAATGGAGTTATGAGCGATTGCAACCCTATGTTTTAATGGAGTTATGAGCGATTGCAACCCTATGTTTTAATGGAGTTGTGAGCGATTGCAACCCTATGCTTTAATGAAGTTATGATCGATTATCGTAGTTAAATATGGAATTTGTGGCGTGTTTGCAATTGGAGCCTGGAGCATCTCTCTCTAATAGTTGCAGTTAAACCTGCAGGTTTAGTCAGTTCAGTTCAATTTAATTAAATTCAATTATAATAATATGATAACTGCAATTCCCCATTTGAAAGGGATCACTTGTTTGGAGATTGTCGGCAGCCCATGAACCACATGAGTGTTCAAAAAATCTGACTTCTATTGCTGCCATTCTCTCAGATGTGATCATTCCAGTCGCTTCTATCGACTGGAGCCATAGAGCCACAAAGGATTGGAGCACGCAACCTTAAAGGTGTAGCCTCCCATTCGGGTGAAGGGTTGTTGATATTTGAGCTTTACAGCCAATCAAATTATACCCCCACCCCCCCCCCCCCACCCCATCATGCTTCTGAGGCATTATGGCGATAGGCTGTACTTGTTTATGGAGCCATGACTGTGTACAAACACACACTAGACAGACAACTAGAGGATCGTAAGGAGTAATTTGTAGAATTTTACAAAAAGTGTATTGGATTAAAATCATGGGAGGGCCCTTTGAAATATGTCTTATTAATTATGAATAATAATCGATACCAACTGATATAAAATAATTATCATGATTTAGATTTTCTGCCAGTCCTTTGAACAGAACAGAGAGTGAAGGTAGGATCAAATGATGTCTGTGTTTGTGCATCTGTTTCTATGCGTGTGTGTGTGTGTGTATGTGTTTCTCTGTTTTTGTGAGTGTACGCACGTAGTCAGTGTCTGCCGACTTTATCTTGGGAGTGATGTGTGTGTGTTTGTGTGTGTTTCTTGGTGCGTGGGAACTGGGTTTTTGCATGCAAATGATATTTGTCTACAGGTGTGTTGAGGAGCTACTCATTGGGGTGTGTGTCTGCGTATGTGTTCATACATGCACCTGCCAAACATTATTTATGGCAGTGAATTCTCTAAGTGCCATGCCTCACATACTGTTAATGCTTATACTAACACTACTTTCAACAAGTCCTAATACACTATACTCACGAAACACGGAGACAGAATAAAAAAAAAGAATGTTTATCGTATTCCTATTATCAGTTATTCAGGCCACAAAATAGCAGATTTTAGGAGGAGATGGCAAGCTGAGAAACAAAGTGTGGTTTCAAAGCGAGTCAGTTAGCCTTCAGTAGCTAGACCCCATCGTGCCGCTCACCAGCCGAGATTTTGGCAGGTTGTGGGTATCAAAGAGTAATCAGACTTCTTTTCTGTTGTTTGACATCTTTTTTTGGTTGTCATGTTTCTTTCCCCTCAACAAACCGAAGCAGCTCTTTTTAATGAGTAGAAAAACACAATAATTTCCAACAACATGAATCATTAGTGACACCTAGCTAATAATTAAAAAGTTCCCTCTAAAACTAATACCTTAAATTCACCATCAAGTTAAGATATCTTAAATGGCCAACTGTCTGATAACAATATTTCTTGAGCATATAGTGGGAAATTCTATATATATATGGATATGGATATAATATGGATATAAAATTACCCATGTGGCATCAGTTTGTTATCCAAAATGGTGCATTCTGTCCGGTGAACAGCCTCTGTAACCCCCCTGCATCGAGCCATTTTTAGTGTTTTATTTTTCTTTCTTTCTTCGGTTTGGGAACTGTCCGCACTAACCTGCCTTTTTCCAAGATGTAGTGTGTGTGTTTGTGTGTGTATGCGTGTGTGTGTGCGCGCGGTCCACGCTGTTCCGGCAGCCTGGGGTTAGTTTCAAGTGTAGCGCTGACGAGATGGAGCACGCTTGGCTGGGCAATCAGCGGGAGTGAACCGGGGATAGAGGCTGGGACGTCAGCACCGCCGCCTGACCTGTGGTTCTCTGTGTGTGTGTGTGTGTGTGTTCACGTGTGTGTGTTTGTGTTCACGTGTGTGTGTGTGCTTTTCTTCCCCTCCCCAGGAGGCCTTCATAACGGGGCTGCTGGCCGAGACCACCTACTCGGTCACCGTGGCGGCGTACACCACCAAAGGAGATGGAGCGCGGAGCAAAGCTAAAGTGGTCGTAACGACTGGAGCAGGTGTGTGTGTGTGTGTGTGTGAAAGAGAGAGAGAAAGATGGGGGGGGGGGGGGGGGGCTAGCAGTTTTGCATTTGGGGTGGGGGTGGGGGGGTGGCTTTATGTGTCCTGTGAGAATAGTTAATGAGAAAGGAGACAAGACAGTTTGGGTTTGTGCAGAGTTCAGACCACTAAAGTGTGTTTGTGTGTGTGAGAAACAGACTACATGATGATGTGCCCTTAGCAGACAGTTTAAAGCCCACAGCAGCAGCAGCTTCATTCATTTCATGTGTTAATGTGATGAGCCCAGAGACGGCTGATGAGCCTCTCAGTGGTGTACACGAGGCAAACTAACACCAAACAAAAGCAGATCAGGAAGCGGGAGTAAACGGAGATTAACACCAGGTCTTCAGGAGCTTTGTAGCTGTCAAGATGGCTAGCCCATCGACAAACGCAGATTAATAGTGCTGCTTACAGTAGATGAGCTGCAGTGATATTAGCTGGGGCCCATCATCCCTAGGAAGGGAAGCTGGAGCAGATCAAGTCATTGACAGGAGGTGGTAGTGCTTACATAAACACTTGAGCAAGATGGCCGGAGTGCTATAACTCTTAACCAGTACAGTGGGAGTCCTTTAGCACAGAGTGGTCTGTAGTGCTTTCACACATTAAAAACAGAACACTCCTGACAGGGAGGGATTTAAACATTTAAGGTTCTCAGATTTGATATGATAGCAGTGGCTTTAAGAGATTGAAGTTGGTTCCAGCCATAGAGTTTAATTTGGATTGCGTCGCGTGAGTGCATCTGTATAAATATAAATGAACAGACAGATAAATAGAAGCAATACAGTCATACAGATGAATACAAATTCTGTACACTTCATAAATGTGCTGAAATGATCCGAGATGAATATATGTGCATATATCTGCAGACTTTATCTTGCCAGTAGTGTGTGTATGTTTGTGTCTGTGGCCGTGTGTGTGTGTGTGTGTGTGTGTGTGTGTGTGTGTGTGTGTGTGTGTGTGTGTGTGTGTGTGTGTGTGTGTGTGTGTGTGTGTGTGTGTGTGTGTGTGTGTGTGTGTGTGTGTGAACTTTGATGAAATGATCTAAGATGAATATATGTGCATATACACCAATTGTCCACATGCATATAGTTTATATTGTACAGTTTGTGACAAAGTTTCTGTGTTTTGTCTTGATGGTCTCTCTCTGCCCTGTGCAGTGCCAGGGAAGCCCACCATGCTGATCAGCACCACCATCGGCAACACGGCGCTGATCCAGTGGCAGCCGCCCAAGGAGATGGTGGGCGAGCTGATGGGCTACCGCCTGCAGTACAAGCGCGAGGAGGAGCGCGTCTTCACCGTGCGCGACTTCCGCAAGGCCGACGACCACTTCACCGTCACCGGCCTGCACAAGGGCGCCACCTACCTGTTCCGGCTGAGCGCCAAGAACCGCGCGGGCAACGGCGAGGAGTACACCAAGGAGATCAGCACGCCCGAGGACCTTCCGGGCAGCTACCCGCAGAACCTGAGCGTGGTGGGCCTGACCACCACCACCACCAAGCTGGCCTGGGAGCCCCCGCCGCTGGCGGAGCGAAACGGCCGCATCGTGCAGTACGTGGTGGTGTACCGCGACATCAACAGCCAGCAGAACCGCACCAACAGCACCACCAACACCACGCTCACCATCCAGGGCCTGCAGCCGGACACCACCTACGACATCCGCGTGCGCGCCTTCACCAGCAAGGGAGCGGGGCCCCTCAGTCCCAGCATTCAGAGCAGGACCATGTCCACTTCTGTGGCAGGTGAGGCACACAGGGGGGACGAGGGCCAGAGGGGGAATAGCCTGGGGCGGAGCTGGGTTTGAAGGTTCACAGGCGTGTATATACACACACACACACACACACACACACACACATACTGGAGCACACGCACACACACAGGAGCACACGCACACACACAGGAGATCACACGCACACACATACACACATACACACAGAAGCACACGCACACACATACACACAGGAGCACACGCACACACACAGGAGATCACACGCACACACACAGGAGATCACACGCACACACATACACACAGAAGCACACACATACACACAGGAGCACACGCACACACATACACACAGGAGCACACACACACACACATACACACAGGAACACACACAGGAGATCACACGCACACACATACACACATACACACACACATACACACAGGAGCACACATACACACAGGAGCACACATACTCACAGGAACAGATATACACCAATGCGCTTATATGTACACTCGCATGAACTCACAAACAAATGCATAAACAAGCACATACATATCTGTGTTTGACTGTGTCTGTTCTTCTGCCTCCTGGTCAAGCCTGTGCAACACAGACACTTGAACACACATACACACACACACACACACACACACACACACACACACACGCACACAAGCCATATATCCCCACATCCAACACTGCATTCAGTAGTTTGTTCAGGCATGAACTAACTCACCTACAGTCATTCCCAATACACACTTTCATACTTCATCTCCCAGGCTACACACACACACACACACACACACACACACACACACACACACACACACTCACAGAGCAGATGGTAGTTGAGTAGAACAGATGCATTGCTTGTGGAAGCTGGTGGTAAGTGGACCGCAGTCTCCTAACCAGTGCAGCGTAACCTATGGGCCTGTGCAGTCTCTTTCTTCCTCTCTCTCTCTCTCTCTCTCTCTTTTTCTCTATCCCTCTCTCTCCATCTCATTCGTGTTCATATTAGTCTGCACATATGCTGCGATGAGAGAGAGAAAGAGAGGGAGAGGGAGAAAAAGACCCTTTTTACATGGTCTGTTTGGAATCGCTCCTTTTTTTTCTGCTTAGCCAGCTCTTCCGGCTGAGTTAGCGCTCACCTTTATGTGCGATAGCGCACGCCTTGATAAGGGCGCGGCGATAATTTCTTTCCCCTTTCGCGTGCCCTGCGTTGAAATTTAAATGGGTCGACATTCTGGTGTTCCATCACTTGGCGCCTTGTCATGACACCAGGATGTCTCTCTCTCTCTGAACTCTGAATTTTTGTTCTCTTTCTTCCTCATCATCAAAGCCTTTTTTTCTTCCTTTTCTTTTCTTTTCTCGGGGGAGAATGCTTTGCTTTGTGTGGAGTCTTTTTTTTGATTATTATTCTCCCAGCGTCCTCTCTGGGTCTCAGTCAGTGGCGAGCAGCCCCAGTGTGTGGGAGACAGGGAGACAAAACGTGCCCTAAATGGCTTCCTCTGGGCGTTTCCTGTTTCCTGTCCCTCAGACGCTCCTCGACGCGCCGCAGTGTTCCTGCGGCTCGTCTGGTTCTCCATGGCTGCCGGCGCTCAGACGAGGCGCAGATTGTTGACATGTGCCTGTCTCACCCAGCGCCTGTCTTCTCACAATTGTTTCTCTGTCTGTTGTCGTTCGTCTTCTTTCTCTCTCTCTCTCTCTGCTACTGTCTCTCTTCCCCCTCTCTCTCTCTTTGCCCCACTTTCCTGTCTATCCTTATCCCCTCTCTCTCTTTCTCTCGTTCTCTCTGTCATTCCTGCAGAGTTTACCAAAAACTTTGGCGTGACGGTGGTCATGAAGAGCTCTGTGCTGCTGACATGGGAAGTCCCGGAAACCTTTAAGTCTCAAGTGCCTTTCAAGGTAAGGCCTCTGTGATGGGATGGAGGGGTTTACCGCGGGGGATTAGGCTGAGATTACACTCCCAGGGATGCACACGGGCCACCACCACTAGGGGGCGCTGTGTACTCCATCTCAATGAGGCTTGGCAGACAAGGTCAGCCTGCAAGGCTCAGTTCAAGCCGTGCAGTGTTTTCCTTCTCCTATTCCCCCACCATGAAAAATGCAGTGGAGACTCTCAAAGAAAGAGTTGCTGGGTAAAACAGTAAATAGGCTTTATATAGTCAGGTCACCAAGGACCCGCAGCGTCACGTGTGGAGGCTGTGGATAATATGGTGGTTATAACCGTGTTACTAAGTATGTACGAAGGTGTTATAAGACAATCTTCATGTGGTTATTTGTTTCCAGCTAAATAAATGGGTAAATATGAATGAGACATCGTGTTCCAGCAGTTTCAGCTGCATCAAAACAAGAAGCCAGCGTCATAATCTGCCACATATTTCAGGGATAGAGTCAGCTCTTTTGGCTGTGGCCATACAGTTTTAAGACCAGTATTTGTTGTCCCATGAGTGTTATAAACCATCCCAGGGAGAACTGACCCCAGAACAGATGTTTGCTGAATGCTAACTGCTAATCGCTAACTTCCCGTTGACTCCAGAACAGATGTTCAGTCAGGAATGCTAACCAGAGCTAAAATCACTAACCTACCCCCTTGTCTCTGGTCAGATCCTGTATAACCAGCAGAGCGTAGAAGTCCAGGGCCACCAGCGGCGGAAGCTGATCACACGACTGCAGCCCGACACGGACTATTCGTTTGTTCTGATGAGCCGGGGAAGCAGCGCCGGGGGTCTGCAGCAGCAGGTGTCCATCCGGACCGCACCGGACCTGCTCAAGACCAAACCGGCACGCTACAATGATGGCCCAGAGGAGGGCGGCAGGCTCACGGTCACACTGCCCAAAGTCCAGAGCGACACTGTCAAGTGAGTAGTCTACGACAGCACGTCATCAGCCTGACCGCTGTTTGTTAAGACGTGGAACTGGAATCCACAAAGTTATATCCAGTTTTATGTGCATGCATGAAGTAGCTCACCAACAGTCATTGTCATTACACAATCACAATTCCACCATGAACAAAGACACTCTCCCGGTCCCCGTCTCGCACAGAGCTGACAGCAACCCTCAGTTCCATCCAAGATTGTGAGCAGTGTTTTTCTGTCAGCAACCCTCAGCTCCATCCAAGATTGTGAGCAGTGTTTTTCTGTCAGCAACCCTCAGCTCCATCCAAGATTGTGAGCAGTGTTTTTCTGTCAGCAACCCTCAGCTCCATCCAAGATTGTGAGCAGTGTTTTTCTGTCTAGGCATGTCCAGTCCAAGAAGCTTCCCTAACTTGCAGTCAGTCTCACTATACACGGTCACACTTCCTCTATCAGCCTCCAGTCTCATACGTACATATACTCACGTGCACACGCACACACACACACACACACACACACACACACACACACACACACACACACACACACACACACACACACACACACACACACACACACACACATAGACACACAGACGGACACATACTTATAAAATAGGACCAGGTCCAGCCCATAGTCAGCTGTTAATGTGAGTAGTCTATATAGGTCAGATGGTCATTTTATCATCCTCATGAGCATCACGAGCACCCTGTCCCCTCCCCTTCAGTAATCACTCAGTTCCTCATCGCCACCCTGCAACTTCATTTGAACTCAATTAGTTCCACCATTAGACGTCCTCTAGAACAGCGCTTAATGTGAGGAGCGGTGTCTTCGTCACTTCATCATTGCTACCGCCATCGCCGTCGTACTCCTGTCCCGTAGCGTGGCGCTGGCCCGTCGTCTGAAGCTCCAGCGGTCAACAGGACGAGTCTGAGGTCTGATGGTCAATTGGGAGGACGAGCACGGGGATGGAGGCGCACAAGGACAGAAGATATGTCTGTCAGCAGCATTCTGTATTGATGGCGGGGGATTAGGGGATGCGGGTTCAGAGAGGGAGAAGCAGAGGCAGTACGTCTCCTACGTCACTGACTGTTCGCTGGCGATCGATCAGCGCTGGTGAGGTCTCGAGCGTTTCAGGGCAGAAACAAGAAAAACAGAAACAAACGAATCAGAAGAGGAGAAAAAAATGTGTTTGAGTTGTCGAGGGGCTAAGGGGGCGACTTTAAGAATGACGTGTCAAGCAATTACGCAGAGTGGCAGACAGCACGCAAATACTCCTACACACAAACACACAAGCACACACATACACACACACACACACACACACACACACACACACACACACACACAAGCACACACAAGCACACACACACAAGCGCACACACACACACACACACACACACACACACACACACACACACACACACACACACACACACACACACACAAGCACACACTCACAAACACACTCACACACACACATAACGCATGGCAAAGGCAAGGCTGGCAGTCGAACAGAAAGAACATGGCTTCCCATGCTAATGCGAAATCAATAGCCTAAACCTCCGTGCGCCAGAAACGGCCCCGTCAGGAATGCTACAGCAGGTTTCCTTTATTTGTCCTGGTCCATGTCGCCACTCATAACTGCCTTGTTACTTCCCCATCGCACCCGCTTCAGAGGCCATTTGAGATCACAGAGAGTGAGATGGAGAGAGAGAGAGAGAGAGAAAGAGAGATGGAGGGGGAGAGAAAAAGAGAGTGTAGCCTGAAGGTTCTCTCAAAGCTTCCTCCATTCAAGCAGAGAGGCGCCTGCACACATTCATTGAGCATGCCGAACCAGGTTTTTTATGCACTAGTCCAAACATTACAGCAATTTATTCAAGAGGTGGCGTGAAGGGGAAAAATACATGGGAGAGACATAAAAGTACAAATCATGTTTTTAAGGAGACTAATCTCGAGGCTGCAATTTTAGACGAGGCCCCTTATTTTCCGATGTGATACGCTGACGCATACAGGAGCTTTAATTGCGTTTCGAGTGTTTATTTCTGCAAAAGCCACTAACACCTTCATGGCGGAAGAGGGGAGAACAAAAGCACAGGAAAAACGTAGTTCTCCGCATCGCACAGTTAAAAAGAACATTCAGAAGGAGGTTCACAATAATGAGAATCAGCCAGGTTTTGTTAGATGAAGTGAAATAGGTTTCTTTTTCTTCCCCCATCTTTGTGGGTATGTGAGAGACATTGTTGCCCGTGGCGCTGCAGCTCCTCTCGGAGGAGGTGTGTAAATGGAGCGCTGTGGCTTGAATGGGAGAAGCTTCCGGATCACGCTGGGAAACTGGGCCTTTATTCCAGAGGCTGAGGCTGCCCAGCGTGAAGTGTCATATAGATTTAGAATTCGCACACACACACACACTCACACTCACACTCACGCTCACGCTCACACACACACCCATCCACACTTACTCACTCACATACACATACATACTCACACACACACACCCAGAAAGACACTTACTCACTCACATACACTTTTCATACTCACACACACACACACACACAGTCCTGCATACACCTGCTTCCTGGCTCTTTTTCATGATCCTTTAGCCGAATAGAAGCATGCTCTGGAACGGCTCGCCACTCCAGCCACACCACCAGACACTGCCCGTGGGAACGCATCTGTGTATTGCCAGACTCTGGCCCTTTTCTGTGTGTGTGTTGGTTGCACCCCAGTGCTCGTGCTCACAGCGAGGCAGAGTGAGTGGCTTTGAAGCAGTCAGGCTTTTCGAGCTCACAGTTCTGACTCTTCTCTCCTGTCGTAGGTGGTTCTACATTGTGGTTGTTCCTGTCACCTCGACTACACAGAGATGGGAGAACCCAGAGGACATGGACCTGGATGAGGTGGGTTATTTCTGTGTGTGTGTGTGTGTGTGTGTGTGTGTGTGTGTGTGAGTGTGAGAGAGAGAGAGAGAGTGCGCGTGTTTTGACGCAGATCTGTGTGGCTCTTCTTCATAGAATGAACTGTACAGTGTAGGTCCGACGCCGCATCACGTGTAGAGCCTGTGAAAGAGAGCGAGAGAAGCTCAACAGCTCCCCCTGAGGACGGAGCTGAAAATTGCACCTAATCTTTGCCCTAAGAGTCGCATTAAGCGGCTTTCACCACGAGCACATGAAGATACATCAAAGGCTCATCTGTTGTCACAGCTCCAAAAGTGTCAGAAAATAAAGGAACACTCACCCACTGATGAGTGTTTTGACACACTTTATTGAAAATCTTCCTTTTGGGGTGGGTGGTGGTGGGGTGTTGATGGAAGGGGAAGGGATAGGGATGCTATGTGTCAGCACAGTGGTAGAACTGAAAACCTCCCTGTCATTCAGTCCTGATGCAGAGCATCTGACACACTTTGAGGAGCCCCATTCCCCTGAAAAAAGGGGCAGCTTTTCTTCTCCTTTGTGGTATTAATAAAGACCTTTTGGGCTTGAACACAGCTCCTCTGCTTTCTCCTGAGTTTGCTTTCTTTCAATGCACTGCCGTCTGCAGAAAGAAAAAAAAACACTGAGAGACGAAGTGAAAAGTAAAACTTTAAAGTGCAGCCTATTCAATATCAAAAAAGCATCACGCTCGTAAAATAAATATGCCCAGATCCCTGGTGCCTTTGAGACAGTTGAAGTGTCTCCCTTAGACACTCTGTGTGTGTGTGTGAGTGTGTGTGAGTGTGTGTGTGTGTGTGTGTGTGTGTGTGTGTGTGTGTGTGTGTGTGTGTGTGTGTGTCTCTCTCTCTCTCTCTCTCTCTCTCTCTCTCTCTCTCTCTCTCTCCAAAGTGAGGTTCTCTCATGAGCAGGGATTGGATCATGAGATGAGTTGCCAGTTAGATGAGAGTTGTTTTTAGGATGCAAGGAGACCTCAAAAATATGGCACCAAATACGCCTGTGATTCCACACCACAGCATCTCTCTCTCTCTCTCTCGCTGCCACTGTGGCTCAGAGTAGCTTGCCAGTGGTGTGTGTAAGGTCGAGGTTCTCACCTAAGGAAGAAAAGAAACAATGTCTAGGTGTCTTTTTTTTTTTTTTAAATAAGATATTCGGCTGTAATGCGTGGTAGAAATGGATTAGTCACAGGTGAGAGAAGGGAAAGAAGGAGAAAATTCGATAAAGATCGTCGGAGAGAGAGAGAGTGAGCGAGGGAGGAAGAGCGGAAGGGAGGGATGGAGAGGGAGGAAGGGAGAGAGAGAGAGGAAGACAGATATACAGAGAAATTGATAAGGGGGAGGGAGAATGAGAGAAAGAAAATAGAGAGAAAGAGAGGGGGAGAGAAAAAAAAAGAGAGGGGGAGGGAGAACTCTTGCGCTGAGCGGAGACAGCTGTTGAGAAGATGACTCAACGGCGGCTGGTCAGACGCCTCCCTATTCGGTCGGTGGGTCAGTCGGTGAGAGTGAACATTAACAGTCTCTCACTCCCACAGACACCTGAGGCCCTCCAATAAAGCCTAAACCCGCGACCCCCAGAGGTCACCGCGGGGCCACAGTCTCTCAGTGTTATTTTTTAATGTTCAGTTGTTGCTCTTCCTGAAGAAGAAGAAGAAGAGTGCTTAAGAAGTGTGAGGAATACCAAACAGAGTAGAGAGTATGGTCGTGTTTAAGGTGTCTTGGGCACGGGTGTGGATGGAATATAAACACAGTTTGAAATAAAGATGCCCTTTTGTGAAATTGGGTATGAATCATAATGTGTTTTGTGTGTTTTAAATAAGACCATAATGTGTTTTGAACACACACACAATGAACTATGTGTCTGTGTGTGTGTTTGGCAGCTCCTTGAGGCCAAAAGCACAGACAGCAATGGCGTGCGGAGACGGCGGCAGGCCCAGGACTTCCTGCGGTCGTACATCGCGGCCAAGCTGGAGAGCCTCCCCGACACCTTCACCCTGGGGGATGAGAAGAGGTACAACGGCTTCCTCAACAAGCCCCTGCCCGGCCAGCAGAACTACCGCTGCTTCGTGCTGGCAGCGCTCGAAGACAGCGACTCCGTAAGTACTCCCCTCTCTAACACACTGGACACATGGTTATTTATCAGCCACACTGTGTGTGTGTGTGTGTGTGTGTGTGTGTGTGTGTGTGTGTGTGTGTGTGTGTGTGTGTGTGTGTGTGTGTGTCTCAGGGGTTGGCACTCAAAGACAGCAACTCATTCACCCTTCTTAGACTAAGCACATGTACACTGTGAGTGTGTGTGTGTGTGTGTGTGTGTGTGTGTGTATATATATATATATATATATGCAGCAGTGTTTCTGTTACATACATTTTGCAGTGGCGGCCCGCTGCTGCAAAATTATCACCATCGCTGTTTAAGAATTTTATGAAATGTCATGAAGTTGCAATTACACGACTCTGCATAGGGCTTTTAATTTGAAACGATGGATACAGGAAGTGTCAGGAAAAAGTTCAGTGGAGTGTAGACTGTATTATCAAAATGATTTGCAATCACTGTGCCCCGGAATGCAAAAATAAACGTCTAAGAAGGAGTCAGTGGACTCAGCTGTGACTCATTGAGTTCATTCATTCATTAATTGTGACTCTACGCCTACATGTTGTAGTGTAAACCATGAATTAGATTGAAACCTTTAGCTAAAACATATGCACTGGAAATTAGGTTATGGCTTAATTAACAGTGTTAGAAAAAGGGCTGTTCTACAACAGTGAGCCCAATTGTTTTTAGCCACAGAGCTAAATCTAACAGAGCTAATCTTACAGTGCTTTTTGAAGTATAGGTATAGTATGGAATAGTATAGGCTACTCTTAAGTTGGATGCCAGACACAAACCTTGATTTGGGTATAATTGGCGTTTGTAAGCCCTTAAAGAGCTGCTAGTGTTGGTTAAAGGGGGTGGCTAAAGAAATAGTCAGCCTATAGGCTATATCTAGAGACTGGAGGTTGGGAACTTTATGTTGAATCTTGATTGGTTTGTAAAGGATGCAAGGAAGGTTGTGGGGACTGGATGTATTATCTTTGTAGTTCTTTTAGAATATAAGTTAATTTTGTGAATTTGAAAATGGGCAGTATATGCAGAGGGTACAGGCTTTTCGGTGTTATGATTGGCTACCGATCTGACGGCTGTTTTTCCTGCCAGTGGCTTAAAGTTCTATATTTTTGTGACGTTCTAATTATTATTAATATTAATCCTATATTGTGAAATAATGGTCCAGCTAACATCGGCTGGCTGCGGGCTGAAGGGGGGCCATCTGGCATGGTGCACGCCACTGAGCATCAACAGGCCACCTTTGGGCGAGTTCTCTTCTTTAAAGGGAAAAAAACACAAGACAAATGAAGTGCGCTTAGCCAGGCTGCAAACTTTACCACTGAGGCTAATATATAGTAAGTAGTGGGTCGGACAGGCGTTATGTATGAATAAATAGATGTCAGTACATATGTGTGTGTGTGTGTGTGTGTGTGTGTTTGTGTGTTAGAGAGAGAGCCAGCATGTGTGTGTGTTAGAGAGAGAGAGAGCCCGCATGCATGTGTGCTTGCTTGTGTGTGTGTGTGTGTGTGTGTGTGTGTGTGTGTGTGTGTGTGTGTGTGTTAGAGAGAGAGAGAGCCCGTGTGTGTGTGTGTGTGTGTGTGTGTGTGTGTACATTATGTCCATGTGTCATGTGAGTCACCCAGTCCTATTGTGGATGCAGCGCTTCCGGTAGGGAAGGGGACGCTGTGCCGTCAGGCGCATCACTGTCCTCCATGCAGACAGAAGGGTTGGCCATGTCACACACACACACACACACACACACACACACACACACACACACACACACACACACACACAATCCTTTTGGTGACTCAGTCCTCCCACAAGGCCTTGTCTTACAGAAGCTGACCACCGTAACACACACGCTCATTCACACACATCCTTACCATAAACACACACACACATACACACAGGCTATACACGCATGTACTCACACACAAGACTGCAAACACACACACACACACACATAAACACACATACATCCCCTAGTCACAATCATGTCAAAGGCACCACGACAGCAACAAGATGGCCCGTCTTTATTTAGAACCGTCTTCATCCGAGGGGTAAAGAAATGGCACCACACACACACACACACACACACACACACACACACACACACACACACACACACACACACCACCAAATTCAGCTCTGCTTTAAAAACTTTGGGCAGCCAATCACGACGGGGGAAAGTGCGGGGCTGCAGCTCAAGCCCGGCTGTGTGATATTTCCCTGCCGGAGCTGCTAGGATGGAGGGGGGCGCAGAGAGGAGGGTAGTTGGCTGCAGAGGAAAAAGGGCATAGCAGCTTTATGGGGCTCCCAAGACTGGTAAACAAGCCGAGGAGTGTGAAATTGGATAAAAGAAACAGGCTATATAAACAGAGTGATCATTCAGAGAGGAGAGGAGAGGAGCAGGACAGGGCGGGTGGAGAGAGAGAGAGAGTGCGAGAGGGAAACGGAGAGCGAGAGAGAGGCAGGAAGGAAAGGAGTAAGTGACAGAATGAGGAAGAGTAGGGAGAGAATAAGAGACAGAGAGTGATAGGCAGAAAGAGAGGGAGGGAGACCGAGGGGTGGGGAGAGAGAGAGAGAGAGAGGGAGGGAGGGGGAGAGAGAGAAAGAGAGAGAGACAGGGAGGGGAGGGAGAGTGGGAGGGCAAGCTAAATAGCTAAGATGAGAGGACAGAGAGAGAATGATACAGAGAAGAGGAGAACATTTGGGTCAGCTTAAAAAGTAAGGGAGGAATGATGCGAAGGGGCAGAGAGAGAGAGAGAGAGAGAGAGAGAGAGAGCGCGCGATGGAGGAAGAGAGGGTTGAAGGAGGCACACAGGGATGAGGGAGAGGGCTGAAGAGAGGAGGGTTTGTGCGGGCCTCTGGCTCTCGTCCTGTTTGTCACTGATAGAGCCGGGGAGGGGGCTGGGGGGAGTTGGGCAGGCCCCCCCGAGTCCATACGAATAACAGAGCTGTCAGTGTGTATAAGTCACACAGGGTCTCGTATCTCACACACACACACACACACACTCTCACACACACACACACACACACACACACACACACACACACACTCATTTGACTGCTGCGCAGTGGGTGAAACTGCGGAGTTGTCTGAGGTGCAGGCATGGCAGATGTGAGACTGAGAGCTGTTCCTTCAGACGCCCGCTGTCTTCACACACTGCTCATAGTCTCAATTCCTGTCTACCCTCTTTCCTCTTTCTCTCTCTCTCTCTCTCTCTCTCTCTCTCTCTCTCTCTCTCTTTTTCTCTCTCTCTCTCTCTCTCTCTCTCTCTGTGTGAGACTCCTGCTTGTGTATTGCATCTCTTTGTATACGTCTTCCTAACCCACTCATCTTCTCATCCTTTCTGTTCCAGTATTTTTCCTCCTTCCAATCACTCTCTCTCTCTCTCTCTCTCTCTCTCTCTCGCTCTCTCTCCATTGTGCTTTTTCTTCTCTCTCCCTCTCGCTCTACTTGGTTTGGTTTGCCTCTCTGTCTTTATCTCGTTCGCCATTCCTCTCTTCATTTTCTTTTCTGTTGTATTCTCTTTCCACCCTCTGTCTCTCTCTCTCTTTCTCTCTCTCTCACACAGACACACACACACAACTGTACACACACACACACATTTGCATTCACACACACACACACACACACACACACACACTGAGGTACACACTCACCCAGGCACTTGGCTGTAAACAGCATTTGTAAATCATCAGGCTGAGGTTTGGAGAAGGGGCATTATTCACTCGGTGGGATACGGCGGCATCAGATAGTGCCGCTCAAATGGATCACTCGCAAAACATCTCTGTCTCCCCTCAGAGAATAGCTAAGTGCGTTGTCTTCCCAACCCCCCCCCCCTCCTCCAGTGCCACGACTGCAGTGTCAAAGAGTCCTGCCATTTCTCAAAGAAAGTTTCACTTCGTGTCACCCCTGCCACACTTCCACCAAAGTGCAAATGAGTGGGAGAGACGGAGAGAGAGAAATAGACGGAGCGAGAAAGAGAGAGAGAGAGAGAGAGAGAGAGAGAAGTATGCAGAGCAGAGGAAATTGGGGGGGGGACAAACACTAAGTTTCCAGAAGGATATAAACGTGTAAATGTGTACACAAAAGTATAATGTGAAATGCAGACATATTACAAAGCACACACATACACATTTACTACAGAGCCACTACACGCCACTGAGCCACAGATAGATATCACAGAGAATAACAGGTGAGATTGAAGAGGTATATCATAAGATCTCGCTTAAAGGTTTCCACCGTTTCAGCGGCACTCTCTACTCTGGCAGAGTATTCCAAAGGCTTGGGGCAGCATTCTATATTATTTGTAATTGACTAATGGCTTTCCTTGGTAGAGCAGACAAATAGAGCGTTACAGTAGTCTAGCCTGCTCGTGATAAAAGCATACATCAGTCTTTCAGTGCAGAGGATGTAAAGAGAGGGACATCAGAGTCACACTCTCTGGGGCTATCGCACCTACAGCACATGACATGACTTCTTGTCAGACCGCCACCAAGAATAGCCTGTGCAACCCACTCTGTTCCTGGCTTAGCGGTTAGTATAGCATTTAGCCGTTAGCTTAATATTTAGCATTGCTGCTAAAGTGCTAGATGGATTGGAATGGCAGCTTCTCCTTGACAATACGGGCAAGCTAGCAGCTCCTGTCACACGCAACAGGAAATGATGAGGCACAGTCACTTCAGCAAATTGTTCCATTTAACTCTATTATGTGACATGCAGGCCCTGCTGTGCAGCCGTCCTCTAAGCAAACAGCTCCATCAAGGTGATGATGAAGAACTTTTTTCTTTTCTTGTGTGTGTGTGTGCAGACTTTCACACGTGCATGTATATGCACAAAACAGTTCCCTCCTGGAGAAAGAGTTCATGACAGACCAGTCTGTTTTAATTGGCTTTGTAATTGATTAAAGCATAAAAAAGTGCTGACTCTCCAGCCTGTTGGTCCTAACTGAGAAAGAGAGAGAGAGAGAAAGAGTCTGTCTGCGTGTGTGTGTGTGAGAGAGAGAGGTTGTTTGTTGAAGTCTGTAGGAGTAAGATTATGATTGCGGTTATGTGTGTGTGTGTGTGGACAGAATGGCACGAGCAGGCTGAGCTGTTGGTGTTGTGTGTCTCTCCTCAGACCTCCAGAAGTGGGCATTTAGAATTGAGTAAGCCCCTGGGAGCGGCTAAGGTGGGCTGTTAGTGGAAGCAACATGTGTGTGGCGTCACAGGACACACACACACACACACACACACACACACACACACACACACACCACTACACTCAACAAAGTCTAGCCCGCCAACTGCAACACACACACACACACACACACCACTGCACTCAACAAAGTCTAGCCCGCCAACTGCAGCACACAGACACAGACACACACACACACACACACACACATACACCACTTCCCTTAATAAAGTCAAGCCTACCAACTGCAGCACTTAGTATGCTCAAGCTGGCCCCCAGACCATCAAAAACAGAATTTGTGAAGCAAAAATCACAGACCTGTCTCCACATACACACAACAAACCCAGACATAAAGCACACACCTTCCACAAACAATGGGCTCCAGGTGCCGACTGAGGCCATGCCTCCCACACACTCTACAGGTCTGTCTGGCAGTGAGGGACGGGCGTTTCCAGCAGAAATACTATTCGATAATGTGTCGAGGCTTATGCCTTTTGTTCC
>NC_045161.1:25807250-25819750 GCF_900700415.2 Clupea harengus
GCAAACCCAGCGCCAGTGACCTGGATTCACCTGCTCTGAAATCTGCACCCACAGCATCACCTCTGAAACCCATCAGCCCCTTCAACTCTCCGCTAACGACTCTGGTGATGAGGAGGATGCTGTAGCAGCCCCCGAAAGACAGAGTAAATCTGTGCCCCCCCCCCCCCCCTCCCCCTCTTCCCTACCGTTTGCCCTGCCCGAGGCGCGGCCCTCCTCACCCCTCGTTTCTGCTTGTAAAGGAGGGAAGCCTTGTGAAGAGGGGGACAAATTGGTATTATAATAAAAAAATTAAAAAAATTGTTTAAGATTATCACAGCAGCAGGGATTTAGATCTGGGGCCTTCAGAGGAAAAACTCATTTTCGAAATGTCAGCGCAGACATCTGAATAGAACCGCAGGCTGAGGGAAAGGAGGCGAGGAAGAGAGAAGGAACAGGGGAAGGGGTGGGGGGTGGTGGAGGGGGTGTCGGTAAGTAAAGAGCTCGTAAGTCAGGTGCTGTTACTGTCCTCCACACGGACTTGGGAGGGGGATGCAGGGTGGCATCTGTGCTTGCTGACAGACTATAATTTAATCTTCTTTCTCTCCCTTTCTCTCCCACCCTACCTCTCTCTCTCTCTCTTTCTCCTCCTCTGCCTGTCTGTCTTCCTTTCTCCACTTCACCTGTCTCCTTTCTCTCTCTTTCTCTCTCTCTCTCTGTCCCTTTTTCTTCCTCCTACCTCTATATATCTACCTCTCTCAACTTTACCTCTCTCTCCCTCTCCCTCTCTCTCTCTCTCTCTCTCTCTCTCTCTCTGCTGCGCACCTGTTTTTTTTTCTTCCTGTGGACACAGCAAACAGGAAAGGTGGGTAATGTGTTCTCTCTCCCTCCCTCTCTCCCTCCCTCTCTCTCTCTCTCTCTCTCTCTCTCTCTATCTCTCTATGTGTCTGTGCTGTTTTGCTGCTTCTGCGTCCCCGCTGTGCGTTGTGTGAGCGTCGGTGGCCCCTCCGCCTCCGACTTGTCCCTCACTGTCAGCCTCCTGCAGGCGCAGAAGAGGGCTCTGTGTCTGTCTGATGCCATTGATCATGTCATTGTGTGCGGTGGCTCTGTCACGCACCCGCTCCCGCTCCCGCTCCCGCTCCCTCCTCTCTATAATGGGCTGTGTTTAGATGTCACTGTGTGTGCGTGTGCGTGTGCGTGTGCGTGTGTGTGATAGCCACACTTTGAGGGTGGTAGAATGGCATCAGGTGCTAATACAGGGTGAAACATCATGTGTGTGCTAGATAGTAGAATTTGGATGCACATTGCTCGTATCCAAATGTAACTATCATGTTATCACCCTCAAACTAGGGCCTCGTGTGTGTCGTTGATGTTTGTGTGTCTTTATGTCAGTGTGTTGGTTGATGATGTTTGCTGCATCATATTGTCCATTCCAGGCTGTGGTACGGGAGGGTCTCAGCGATAAGCTATCTCAAACCATAGCTTCTCAAATCTCACAAACACCTGGCACTGTGGACATATTCATATTCAACAAGTAAACTCACACATTCACACCCACGCACCATATTTAGTCGTTCTATGAACCCCCCCCCACACACACACACACACACACACACACACACACACACACTTTTTACACCTTTGCCTTTTCCCAGATGTGCTTAGTGCTGCTGGTCAAAGAGGTTTGCTAGCGCAGCGCCTGCCAACTGGTTGTCTGGGAGGCGTTAGCGTAGCGGCTGCTAACAGCTGCTTCTCTGGGAGGCGTTAGCGTAGCGGCTGCTAACAGCTGCTTCTCTGGGAGGTGTTAGCGTAGCAGCAACAGAGGTTTGGGCCTGGCTGCCGTAATTAGACAGCCTGGCTGTCACCTGGATGAGCTGCTAATTGCACAGGCTGTTTGTTTGCACTCTTTTGGTTGCCTGGAAATTAAAGGTTTTTGGAAAGAGCGGAACTCAAGAAGCTGCGTCGCCACTTTACCTCCTGCTGTGAGAAGTGAAGAGGCACTTTTTTTACCCATGCACACACACACACACACACACACACTCACACACACATGAATGTGTAATTACCACACTCATGTGTGCATGCAGAGACTCAGCGACTAAGCGTCAGTGTAAGGGTGACTGGCTTGTGTCTAGACTGCAGACTTTTCTGCCTTTCATCCGTTTCAGCACTGACAACAGTAAACTAACCACTCATCTCAAATGTGTTTGTGTTTGTTTATGCATCATGTGCTGTTTTGTGTTTGTGTGTGAGTGTGCTTTTTATTATTTGTGTGTGTTTGCATGTTTGTGTTTCCCTGTGTGGACGCGCGCGCGCGCGTGTGTGTGTGTGTTTTCGGTTCTCATGATGTCTGCGTGTTTGTGTGGCTCTCAGGAAGCGGACGTCTCCTTCAACCAAAGACGAGCACACTGCTGGGGTGAAGGACTGTCTGCTGGCTCATTCCTCCGACCCTGTGGAGATGAGGAGACTCAACTACCAGACACAAGGTACTGCAGCACACACTCAAACAAAACACATACACACACACACACACACACACACACACACATTCCCTTGGGCTCTCCCTATGTCTGGCACACACAAATTATCTCTTTCTTTAAAAACTGTCTCGCTCTCTCTGTCTCTTTCACACAAACACACACAATTCTCTTGTGCGCTCTCTTTCTCTGGCATACACACACTTGTTTTCTTTGCAAACTCCCTCTCTCTCAAAAAAACCCCAGCCTTTCAGTTATTGTCTCAAACTGCGCTGGCTAGGAGAATGAAGCCGTAGGACTTCGACCCATACCTGTGGTGCTAAAGGTAGCCTCCTGCTGGTTCTCCCTCTGCAGCCTAATAACAAACAGCAGCACCTCTGAAGAGTGAGAATATGAGCACACTCATGCAGGCTCTGTCATGCACTAGGCCCTCTCGATCCTCGTGGACAGCGGCCCTCGCCTCGCCTCGCCTCGCCTTCCCCTCACCCGCCGTTAACGAAACGGGCGGATGCTTGCCGCTCTTCTGACCCCTAATCACGGCTTGACCTTCAGCAAGCCGCACACAACGCCCCGGGTCGCATTCATCATCCTTTTACTGCGGTTGCCAAACCAGGTCTCTCTCTCTGTCTGTCTCTCTCTCTCTCTGTCTCTCTCTCTCTCTGTCTGTCTCTCTCTGTCTCTCTCTCTCTCTCTCTCTCTCCCCGCCTGCCGCCTGCGCTCAGGAAAGCCAGGTCACGGGTGTGAGGACATCTCCATATTTACAGCCGGGTGCGATCGCGCACGCAGAGAGGAAGCCGTTTACAGCAGCGGCGTTCGCCCTGTGGCTCCGGCGAGCTTCATCGGGGAGCATTATTCAGCGAGCCACCCAGTCAGTGACATATACATCCTAGTGGGTGTGCAGACGGACGGTGCATATGAGCACAGAGGTCAGAACAGATGCTGAAAGGCTCTGGAGCACAGCCGTGTCCTCTTTAGAGGTTGGCAGCAGGGTGTGCGGTCATTAGCCCACATGTTCTCAGCCTCACGGAAAGGCCATGGATTTCTATATATGTATATGTATACATTAAATGCTGCACTATTTACATAGAGAGGAAAAATAACAGTTCCGTGGATGTGATTTTATTTTCGCTGTTGAACATGAATACATTTACACACGCACATGTGTAACGAACGTGTTAAACACACACCAGATAAGAGTTTCTTCCACAGTCGTGTTCATTGTTGTCCGATGACTGGTTTCTAGATATCTTATATCTTGGATCTTATATGTTTGTGTGGTTTATTTATCTTAGTCACGTCCCCCTGTGCGTTCCTCCCAATATCAGTAGAGGTCTGTTCTGTACAGAGGTGAAATTGCCTGTAATATACTCCCTCCGCAGTGGTGTGGATCTGCACAGGCTTCCACTTGTCTGTGTAATTAAGAAACCTGTTTCGGCTCGGCCAAATGAGTCCAAATGAGCGGGAGAGCAGCCCTCCGGACTGACCATCCCAAAATGAAAAACGACTTTCAATTAGCTGGGTGTCAGTCAGCGGCGCTCCAATATCAGCGTTGGGCTTTCGCTCCGCTCCGCGCGTGGTCGAGGCGCTTAGCGATATATATTGGATTGTACCGCGCTCTGAGAGTGAGACGTGGGTTTCAGAAACACCTTTTTTCTCTCACATTTCTCACAACACCACGAGTCTGACTTTATTTCCCCACCCATGTTCCACTGTCTTGAAAGGCTAGTCTCAGACAGAGTAATGATTGTGCCATTTAGAAGCATCCAGAAGGTGGACAAGGTGCTACATTTGGCCTTTTTAACATGGAGATAGAGCATTAGTCAGCTCCGTCCTCATTCCCGCCTGAAGGACTCTGGGCGGATGTGAACCATAAGTCACCCGTTCTCAACAGGTTTTTTCAGGATGAAAAACCCCAACTGGTTAATTAAAGAAACTCATTGTGAAGAGAATGGGCTTTGAACTCTGCAGAGGAATTAAGTTGGGTTGAGTCACTGGGGAGAGCCTCTTTATCTCTTTTTCGCTCGCTCGCTCGCTCTCTTGATCTCTCCCGCCCGCACCACGTCTTTCTCTCTTGGATTCCTTCTTTCGACCTACATCTCCCCCTCTCTCTCTCTCTCTCTCTCTCTCTCTCTCTCTCCCCCCATCTCTTTCACTGTCTCTCTCTCTCTCTCCCTCACTCACTCTCTCTCACCAACTCTCTCTCACTTTCTGTGGGTGTTTCAAAAGCTAAATCTCCCTTGAAAACCTTGTGCCTCCACTCTGCTCACCTTTGGTGGAAGGTGTAGGAGAGATTTGCATAAATGTTTTCCTGATGTGTTGATATAAATAGATGTAATAGATTCCAAGGTCCCAGGAAACACCATTCACATAGACTCTCACACACACACACACACACACACACACACACACACACACACACACACACACACACACACACACCCTCTCTGCAGCATCCGTAACTTTAAATCAAATACAAATAAAATACAAAACCAAAAGATGACCGTGAGACACTCATGCATATATTTGCCCTGGAGCCTTTCTGAGCCAGACTACAGAAGTTTTATTTGCCCAGTCTCAGGGGCGCTGGGGGAGTTGCTACAGAATTGCTAGTGTTTTGGAGACACAGATGATTCAAGGGCAGGAATAAGTACTCTTACGCTCCAGACAGACCAGCAAATCTCGGCCCTTAAGCCTCTTGTCCATGTCCTCGTCTCTGCATTTCTCTCTCTCTCCTCTCAGCCCCCTTCTTTTCTGAGTGTCGCTCTATCGATTCCTGCCCTTGTGTTCCTTCTCTGCACTGGGGGCGCTACTGTTTAGGCTAGCGCTCGGTTTCCCATTAGTTATTTATTTGTTTCTTTTTTTTGTTTTGGTAACGGCCCTGCCCCCGTCTTCTCTCCGCAGGTTCCAGCGCCCCCACCTGCCCGAACACTCCAAGTTAGTTTCCAGACCTCCTCTTTCTTTCTCTGTGCTCTTTTCATTCACCAGTTTTCCCCCCTCTCTCTCTCTCTCTCTCTCTCTCTCTCTCTCTCTCTCGCTCTCTCTCGCTCTTTCTTTCCACCCTCGTCTCTTCAGTATCCCTGCTTTCTCTCTTTTCTTTTCTTTTCTTTTCTGAAGGGTCATTTCTTATTCCACAGTTCTGTGTTGACACGCTGACGGAAAAATAATCACAGACAGAAGATGAGTGTTTCATCCAAAGGCATTGATTTCTGTCTGCACTCTGAAGTGCATTTTTTCATGTTAATGTGATGTCAAGCAAAAGACAATAGAAATACAAATAAAAAATGGTTGAAATGACCCTTTTCCCCCCTCTCTTGTCTCTCTCTTTTTCCTCTCTCTTTTTCTCTCTTTCGTTCTCCTCTCTCTCTCTCCCCCTCTCTCTCTCTCTCTCTCCCTCCCCCTCTGTATCACTCTATTATCTCTCTCTCTCCCCCTCTATATCACTCTCTCTCCTCTCTGGAATGTCATGAGGGCACCTCCCTCTCCGCCCCTTCATGCCAAGCCGAACCACCCAACTGCACCATCAACTGTGCAGTTTGAGTCACGCTACAGCAGACACACACACACACACACACGGGGCTGCCCGCTACCTCAACCACCTCCATCTCTCCCTCACCGTACCCCCTCACCACCACCTCCTCTCCACAGGCTGCGTCTGAGCTCTCATCGGCGAGAACATTCCAGAAGCGAGCTGGATGGTTGTGAGAGAGCGAGTGGGAGGACGAGGAGGGAGGCGGTGCTGTGATAGATCAGATCTAATAAAAACCCCATTGATGCCATTTTTTAAAAGCTTTTCTGACATCTTTGAGAAACTGCAATGAAATTTAAGGGCTTGGGTATGGGTTATGGCGAATAACGTAATGAATCGCAATGTTTCGGGGTGGGGAAAGTCAGCCCCACAGACCTCTCCCTCCCCGTTCTCTCCTGCTGCACCACTGGCTCCAAACCACCAGCCAATGACCATGCGCCTACGCTCACCCACCTCACCGATTGTGTGCCGACACAGCATGGTGTTACATGGCTGTGTCAGAATTCATTTTCCTCTTCCATCTGTCTCTGTTTCTCTTTCTCTCTCTCTCTCTCTCTCTTTCTCTCCCTGTTTCTCTTGTTCTTTTTCATGTCTGACTGTTTCACTCACCAGGCGCAAAGCTTTTTCACAAGCATCTGCGTCATCCTGTGGCCCATCATTGTTGTCAGTGTTTGAAAGTAGCAGTTAGCATACACCTGTGTGTGTGTGTGTGTGTGTGTGTGTATCCATTTGTGTTGTTTATCTGTATGTGTGCGTGTGTATTTGCGCCCACTGTTGTTTTTGCTGCAGCAGTAGCACCTGTTGTTGTTTGAACCGTTTCCAACATCCTTTTCTCTGTCCTAGGAATGAGGGAGCACCCACCCATATCCACCTCAGACCTGGCCGACCACATCGACAGACTGAAGGCCAATGACAGCCTGCGTTTCTCTCAGGAGTATGAGGTAGGCACTGAGTTAGCCTCCATCCCCCCCCCCCTGCCAACAGCAACAAGGGATGGCATATCTGGATAAACCAATCTGCCTTGAAAACTAAAACATAAAAGCATGGATGGCTCCCTGTTATGATGGCCAAGACTGAAACTGAAATGACCCTGACTAGAGCTCACAGGGGTTAATCCGTCATGAAGCGGTTACTGGCGGTTACTGTGCATACAAAAACGTAAAGTATGAGCCATTTCCACTAAACTAATGCCACTTATCCATCTGAGAGGAGACCAGTGGGCTCCCTCTCTTGCCTCTAGCTTTCTCTCTCTAGCTCGCTCTCTCTCTCTCATCATCGCTTCTTCTTTCTCTGCTCTCTCTCTCACTCGCTCTCTCTTTCTCTCGCTCTCTCTTGCTCTCTCTCTCTCTCTCACTCGCTCTCTCTTTCTCTCGCTCTCTCTTTCTCCTTGCTCTCTCTCTCCTCTCTCTCACTCGCTCCTCTTCTCTTGCTCTCTCTCTCTCACTCGCTTTCTCTTGCTCTCTCTCTCTCTAGCTCTGTCTCTCTCACTCACTCGCTCTCTCTTTCTCTCGCTCTCTCTTTCTCTTGCTCTCTCTCTCTCACTCGCTCTCTCTTGCTCTCCTCTCTCTCTCTCTCTCTCTCTCTCTCTCTCTCTTCTCTCTCTCTCTGTCCTGTCTCATACTATGAGCTAGGAGAGCTGGTAGTAGCCAGAGACATTATAAGGAAAGAAGCTGCCCGGGGGCGTTGCCAAGATGACTTGCCAAGTGGCGAGACTTGCTTATGAGGACTTTATAGTAGGAGCTGCCTCAGGGCCGGATCAGGGCCGGTTCTGGGCGGGTTCTGGCTCCTGTCTCAGGGCCATTTGGATGTGTGAAGTTAAGGCCTGTGGAAAGGAAAGCTGAATCATCAGCTCCCCAAGAAAGATACATATATTTTTTGTTCATTTGTTTGTTTGTTTTTGTACACCCCCCTCCCTCGCCTACTACTCATGTGCTCTGCTGCATCCTGTTAAACTCCACGGCAAGAGTAACCCCCGCCCCACCCCACCCCACCCCACCCCACCCTCCTTATAGGAGAGCCTGCAGAAGCTACTCCCAGCTTAATCCACAGGCTCTCCTCAAATCAACATTTCCTCTGGTCTTTGTGTGTCGTACATTACAATTTGCCACGGTTTATTGTTAGTTCCAGCTTTGTGGTCTTAACCCGCCAGCCAGTCAGAACATGGCGTGCCACGGCGGCCTCTGCAAGAGAGCATCCTGCTAAAGAATGCATGAGTTTCGCTGCCTTCCTAAAGAATATTATGGCACTGCACTTACCTACTGTAAGGAAGCCAGTGAGGGATTCTTGCTTGTTGATGTCCTACAAAGGGAAGTCATTTCCATTTAAAGTGGTACATTTCTGAGGGGATAAAGCGGGACAGATGGGCGTTCTGTTTACCACCAGGGGAGGGGAAGCGAGTCACATTAATTACAAAGCTTCACCTCCACCAACTTACTTCTGCTTACTTCCTTATTTTTGTGGCATTTTCTTGTTTTTCTCCCAATCCCTTCCTCCATATACATACATACACACACATACATACACACACACACACACACACACACACACACACACACACACACACACACACACACACACACATACAATCTTCACCCCCTTTCTTCCCTGGATTTGTGAGGAAAGATGCTGCATCATAAACTAGACCTCAAGAGTCACTGTCCTCTAAACATGACAGAGACAACTGTAAGAAGATGCTGTGGATGAAAGCCTCTGCTAAGTGTGTGTCCTTTGCCTTCCACTTTAGATTACTGGGGGAAGACCAGGTGGAGGTAGTGTAGTGTGCCTACTGTTGCACAACAGCTGAACACCAGCCTCCATTAGAGTCTTCCTAAAAGAGCGGTTATTGAATGCAAGTACAGCAGGTGAAATTCATTTGTTTTGTTTTAATGAGTCAGCCTGTCGGTGAGAGCTGATGAAAGCGTTATGCCTCGAGGAAACATGGAGATTTTTTGTTCTTTTTTTAAAGGGGGGAAGAAAGAGGATGTTCAGGAGGAGATAAGTAAAATCACCACTGCTAACAGGAGCCGAACTAACAGCTAGTGATCAGTGTGTCTAGTCAACAGGCTCTATCACACACACACACACACACACACACACACACACATGCACTCTTACACACACATGCACTCTTATACACACACACATGCACTCTTACACACACATACACACACATGCACTCTTACACACACATGCACTCTTACACACACACACATGCACTCTTACACACACATGCACTCTTACACACACATACACACACATGCACTCTTACACACACATACACACACATGCAAATGTGCACTCATAAAACAGAAATTCTCTCTCTCTCCCTTTCTCTCCCTCTCTCTCCCTCCCTTTCTCTCTCAGACGCGCAGAGACACACACACAGCCTATTGGCTCATCACGTCGGACGTCTCTCGAAGCGTCAGAGCTTGAAATTAAAGGTTCATAATGCCTCCATTAGAGACTGGAGCCATTCCAGATCCACACGGCTTGTTAGATCTTTAACTCTGACAAATAAGTGAGCTGCCGTTTGCATATAGAAAGCCCTTATCGGCTTTGAAATTAGCCCAGGCTTAATGTAGTCATCAGCAATCACTCTTGGGGTAAATGCTCCTAAATGAAGTGGATTTAATTGATTAAAAATAAAGCAAAGACTGGCCCGACCAAGGAGTCATGAATTAGGGATTCGCTAAAATGAACGGAGTAAATAATAGAAGAAACAAAAAGAATAACCACCTTGGAGACCTTGGGAGCGAAATGGAAATAAGTGGGTTCCTCAGTCACTGTTTACAGGGATAAACCGGCATACTTTCCAACTCTTGCTTTACTTACTCTCTCTCTCTCTCTCTCCCTCTTTCTCTCTCTCTCTCTCTCTCTCTCTCTCTATCTCTCTCTCTCTATCTCTCTAACTCTCTCTTTCTCCCTCTCTCTCTCGCTTTCTCGCTTTCTTTTTTCCTAATTTTTCAAACTCTTTCTCTTTTTCAATGTGAATAATGATGGTCGTCTGCAGTCCACTGTACCCCAGGGACGTTTTAAGATGGAACTCCAGCGCATTCAATTAAATACACGCTTTACTTCAATACCAACAGCAGCTATTTCTGGCTTAATGTTCCCTAGTCCTCATTTTCAGCGGTGGCCATTGTTCCATTAATTGTGAGCATGATTTACCTGAGAGTCTCTAAAAAAAAGGATATCCTGCCGTGGCTAAGTGTACTTCTCCCCCTTCGGCTGCATGCTCTCTATATTTATAATGCAGGCCTGCCTGGAGTCCATTGAGGGTAGCCAGTGATTACTCTTGTGTGTGTGTTGCACAGATTTAATAGAGCTGGAATGGTATATTTAAACATTCATGCCCAGTTTGCCTGGCCATCTCTACCTTGGGAGACGGTCACTGATGAGGGGAAACTTTACCCCAGCCAACAGCAGCAGCTCCAGGCTCTAGGCTCAGGCTTGGGCCTCGTGTTGGGCTTGCCCTCCTGCTGAACTTGCAGTCTGTCGCCTATTTTAGTTTTTCCTCCCGGAGCGAAAGCGCCTTCGCCTGTGTTTTGCGCTCAGGTAGCCAGGCATCAGAGATATCATCCCCAGCCCATCATGGTATTGCTCACCGGGGACTCGCCAGCTTTGTCGTACCTGCTTTGGGTCCCTTTTGCTGAAACACAGAAAACTGAAGGACCGTGTGTGTGTGTGTGTGTGTGTGTGTGTGTGTGTGTGTGTGTGTGTGTGTCTGTGTGTGCGTGTGTGTGTGGAAAATAAAATGTGAAAAGGCAGAAACCATCCAGCAATGACATTTAGAGACGGGAAGTGCAAAACTATTAATTTCCCCCCTTCAGTGCTAATGTACGCGCTGGGAAGACAACAGGTGCTAATCAGCCTTTGCAGGAGATGGAATCACGTCTTAATGTCCCTCCTAAGATTAGGTCATCATACGGCGAATGGGAACACCCCACACACACACACACACACACACACACACACACACACACACACACACCCACACCCCTTTTCTTCCTCCCTGTTTCTCTCTGTCTCTGTCATTTTCACTTCTCTTTTTTCTAGCTTTTTCCATTTCTGTCATTCTCCACCTTCTCTCTATACTTGTGTTTCTCTCTCTCTTTCTCTCTATCTCTCTATATTTCTCTCTATCTCTTTCTTTCTGTCGCTGTCCTCTCTATCTCTCTCTCTTTCTCTCTCTGTCTTGCTCTTTTTCTCTCTCTATCTCTCTCTCTTTCTGTTGCTGTCCTCTCTCTCTATCATTTTCTCTCTATCTCTTTCTCTCTATCTCTCTCCATCTGCGGTGTAGAGCAGCTCCTGCTGGGTGAGGGGCTATTTAGTGTTAACTATGGTGTGTGTGTGGTTGTGTGGTGCACGTGGCCATTTCCCTCCCTTGCTGGAGCCTCAGACAGGTGTCATAAATAACTCTGCATCCAGGCTTCTGCCGAGGGCACGCCGGGATCAGAGCAAAGCTGATTGTGGAGTCTGTCGCTGTGTTGTCTTTAGGAGAGAAAAAAAAACACACACACACACACACACACACACACACACACAGCGCAACCGGAGCGCTCTGACAGAGCCAGCTGCTTTAGACAGGCTGTCAGCTGCCACTGAGACGGCCATTCATTCATTCATTCCCTGAACACACAATTGCACACACGCACACACACGCACACACACACACACACACTACCCAGACACACACACACTCACACACACACACACACACACACACACTACCCAGACACACTCACACTCACACACTACCCAGACACACACACACACACACACACACACACACACACACACACACACACACACACACACACTACCCAGACACACTCACCGCCCGGCAGATGGACCAGAGAGTTTGTGTGCCTGTCTGTCAACATGAGAAGGCATAATGTTGTGAATATGAATGGTTGACTAAGTGAGGTGTGTGTGTGCGCGTGTGTGTGCGTGCGTGCTTGCGGGTGGTAAGGATCAACAGGAGCATACGCGATGAAGCAACATATGGAGCTCCATTTTTCCACTAAAACTCAACTCACTAAAAACTTCCACATCGACTTCCCCCAAACATCGGCTGCTTCTTAACCTCATTTGACCCCCGTAGACGCAGGGAATCGGTGGCTTCAGATCCAGATGTGGAGCGGCTCCAAACCAGTCAGTGTCTATGTGGGCTAACAGATGCGTGCAGCGTGTCACTGCAGGAGGAAGGCTTTGGATCGGAGGCTTGGGTTTGTAAGCTGTGGCCTAACATCTGCCATTCCACGCTCGAAAACAAAGCATACAACCCCAATTAAAGTTGATGGGAATTAGAGGGATATCTCTCCGATTCAGGAGGGTGTTTAAATGTTATCAGCTGCGCACTGGCTTTGGATGAAGCCAGTCAAAAACAAACCCAAACTTTTCCCAGAGTGAAAAGGAAAAGATAGATAGAGAGAGAGAGACAGAGAGAGAGAGAGAGAGGAGGGAGAGAAAAAAACTGTTTCTCCGGGTAGCGAAACTGGATTTTCATCGCCTCGGCTAAT
>NC_045161.1:25824750-25832250 GCF_900700415.2 Clupea harengus
AGGGAGAGAGGAGGCGTGGAGGCAGTCACACCCCCTCTGTGCTGCCACCTGTCTGTTCTCTCCGCTTAGAGACCATCCGCACGTCACACACGCACACACACACACACACACACACACAGACACACACACACACACACAGACACACACACACACAGACACACAAATACGCACACACACACACCCACACACACCCACAGACACACAAATATACACAAGTATACATACAAACGCACAGATACACAAATACACACTTGCAAACACACACACACAAAAAAACACATATTTACACACACACACATAACCACACCCATGCATAGACGCACAAATACACACACACACACACACACATGCACATTCAGCAACACAGATTGCTCACTGTTCCACTGGCACACGCATGCATGGAGGCTGACATACATGCACAGACACACATATATACATATGTAGACACACTCACACACAAATACACTCTCACAGGCGCTCACGGATACATACATATACACACTTACGCACGCACCGACACAAATTTCCCCAAAAATACACACACATATACACACACACACACACACACACACACACACACACAAACATACAGAAACGCAGATTGTTCCACTTGGCGACAAAATCTAATATGAGTAGGCTGCTCTTTAAGTCTGCCCGTAGCACAACACAATGACTGTTCCAACAATCGTATGTACCCAGATTAAATTTGATTCTCTACAAGGAAAACCAAACGATTTCAGATGATCCATGCAGTCTGAGAAATCAAATTGAAAAGCATGTGGGCGTCCGACCCAACATCCAGAGCTCGCTATCCCAGTATTGACCTCGGACTTAAATGATCTATTCGATCGCCTCCATTTGCAGTGTGCCATTTTAGAGCGATGTTGGACACAGTGAGGTAGAAATAAGGCATCGTCTTGGCAGGCGCATCCGTCGGCTACATGTGGTGTGGTGGTAGTCTGCTGGGTGCCTTTACCCGCTGCAGCTGCTGGAGGAGAGCCAAGCCGCGCCAGCACAGGTGGCATGGAGGTGGTGCTTTCTGTGTCTTTTTCATGTCTTGTTTTTCTGTGTGTGTGTGTGATTGAGAGAGAGAGAGAAAATTGATGAGTGTGTACACGCACTTGCTTGCTTGAGGATCAAGTTTCTGTGCAGGTGGCATGTGGGAGGTGCTTTTGCATGTATTTGTGCAGACTTATATTTCTGTGTGTGTGTGTGTGTGTGTGTGTGTGTGTGTGTGTGTGTGTGTGTGTCTACATACTGTATATATATTTGCATGTGTGTGTGGAGAAGCTAGCTCTGTACAGGTGGCTCATAGCATGTGTGTGTGTGTGTGTGTGTGTTCAGCTGTAGGCTGTAGAACTGTTTGGGTGCCTCTGTGCAGTGAGTCCAGGTGGTGGACCTGCTGTCCACCACACACTCTTCTGTTCTTCCCTCCCCTCTGTGTGTGTGTGTGTGTGTGTGTGTGTATGTGTGTGTGCACGTGTGTGTGTGTGTGTTCATGCATTTGTGTGCGTGTGTATATGTGCAAGTATGGTATATAAATATAGTGTGTGTGTGTGTAATGATTGTATTAGTTGTGTGTGCGCATTTGTTTGTGTGTGTGTGTGTTCATTATAAAGTTGAACTAAGAGGCTCTTTGAGGTCCAGATCCTGTGCTACAGTACTGGGGGAGCCTGTGGGCCTGCCCCTGCCATGCACCCGCTCTCTTCCCAAATCTGTGTTGCGTGATGCCCCCATCTGTCAGGGGCTTCGACTTGGCACTAGCTGCCATCTCCCAGGCACCCCTCTACACACACACACACACACACACACACACACACACACACCCCTGCAGGCCAGGCCTGAGCTCCAGCTGTCGATCTCCGTCTTGCTTCTGCTGTTTCTCTCATTTTTCAATCATTTTTTTTATCTCAGTCTGTCTCTGTCTCTCCCTCCATCTTTTCTCTCTCTGCTCCAGGACACATATAAAGACACACTGGCGCATTCGGAGCTCAAGCTGTCCACCCGAATGCCCCCCCCCCCCCCCCACCCCTGCCTCAACATCCTAAAATAAACCCACCACCCCCTGACCCAAACAACACAACGGGCTTATGAAACAATGGCCTCAGCTCTGTCCCTATCTGACCCTGTCCCCTGTCCCCTGTCCCTATCTGACCCTGTCCCCTGTCCTCTGTCTCTCCCCCTGTAGGTGAAGTGTGACCAGTACTGGCCCAGCAGAGGAACGGAGACCTACGGCATGATCCAAGTCACCATGCTGGACACCCTGGAGCTGGCCACATATAGTGTGCGCACCTTCGCCTTGTACAAGGTAAGAGGAAAAAAGAGGAGAGGAGAAGAGTAGAGAGAGAGAGACAGACAGACAGACACAGAGAGAGAGAGAGGTGGGGAGGGGGCTCTGTGTGTGTGTGTGTGTGTGTGTGTGTGTGTGTGTGTGTGTGTGTGTGTGTGTGTGCTATAATATAATCAAATCAGCAAGTATGAAGACTTCAGACCGAAGGAAGATAAAACCGTTAAACAGTAGCTGAATCAATACAGTAGATTTGCTTAGTTATGTCATAGTGCCTCTTGTCGCCGTGGGTAACCGTTGATTTCGACAGAAGCGCCTGCTAAGTGAATAAATGTAAATGTGATGAGGCGGGGAAAGGATTAGGTTTTCGGTTGACTTTGTGAAAATACATAATAACCATGACAACAAGTTCAAAGTAGTACTGTTAAACAGTAGATCAATCAATACGCAAGTAAGTAGCTGCCTCATGACATCCCCAGAACTGGTAATACAAATCTTCACACAGTCCACATGAAATGAAGCTCAACATTCATCACAGAACCAACCGCAAGGTCCCTTTAGACCTCAGTGCTATGTGCCGTTAGCATCGCTATCTCTCTCTGTGTGGGCACGGTCCACATATATGGGGTTAGAACCAAAAGGAACCCGTACAAAATGGCTTTTTTTGGTACATAGCTTGTCAGATACCAACGACATCACTGACTGTCCTTTTTAATATTGCAAGTGAGCACAAAGGGTGGCGTAGAGAGCGAGAGATCTCTGTGTGTCACGTCACGTTGGCTCCAGCCTCATGTCATAGGAGTGCTGATCTGACTCTTCAGCCTGAAGTCTGATGAAGAGCTTGGCACTCGAAACGTCACTGATGTGTTAGAAGACGTAACTCACATTAGGAGCTGCCCCTCAGTGTGAGGCCTGTGTGTGTGTCAATCATTTTCTAGATCAATCTGTATCCAGCAGCTGTCTTGAGAAAAGGGATGCGTGTGTCTCTTTCTCCACTGAATCTTCTCCTCTCCTCCTCTCCTCTCCTCTCCTCTCCTCTCCTCTCCTCTCCTCTCCTCTCCTCTCGACAGAACGGCTCGAGTGAGAAGCGCGAGGTCCGGCAGTTCCAGTTCATGGCGTGGCCAGACCACGGCGTGCCCGAGTACCCCACCCCCATCCTGGCCTTCCTGCGCCGCGTCAAGGCCTGCAACCCCCCCGACGCCGGCTCCATGGTGGTACACTGCAGGTAAGGTCCAGGACCATACACATTTACATTTAGTCATTTAGCAGACGCTTGTATCCAAAGCGACGTACAAGGGACATACACCACCACACTAGTGTAGAAAGTGAATCCATAGCACAGGAGAAGTTAGCACACTCAGAGCTAAATGTTCTGCAGAAAAGCGTTTGATGCAACTATAACTATACAAATAAATAAATATACAAATATATGTAGCTTCCCTGTGTACGCTGATCCACTGCAGGTACACAAGACTCCCAGTACTGCCCCCTCTCACCCATGGTTCCTCACCTCTGCCGATGGGCTTAATCTTCCTTCCTTTATTTTATCTACATTCTTTGTGGCTCAGCGGGTTTGTGGGAGTTGGCTATTCGAGGGGATATTGGCTAGTGGGCTGTGTTTGAATATGCGGCGGCGCCCTGGCGGCTGGGTAACCTTTTGTAAGCTGTGTAAACAGCAGGCGTGGGGATGACTCACTGCTCCTAGAGAGGCAGGGGTGTTCTGTGGATGCGAGTGCCACCGCTGCCACCATTGCTATATCTGTCCAGCTTTATGTGATCACCAGTGACCCCTGTCCCTCTCCCTCTCTCTCTCTCTCTCTCTCTCTCTCTCTCTCTCTCTCTCCCTCCCTCACATACGCTCATATACACACTCACACTAACACAATCACTCGCTCTCTCTCCCTCCCTCACAAACACTCATACACACACTCACTCACACACTCACTCGCTCTCTCTACCTCACACTCATACACACTCACACTCACACAATCACTCGCTCTCTCTCCCTCACAAACACTCATACACACACTCACTCACACTCACACACTCACTCGCTCTCTCTACCTCACACTCATACACACTCACACTCACACAATCACTCGCTCTCTCTCCCTCACAAACACTCATACATACACACTCTCTCTCCCTCTCTCTGTCTCTCTCTCACACACACACACTTGCATACACAATCTTCCACACACCCACACATACACATACACACACACACACAAACACTCTCTCTCTCTCGTACCTACACACTCTCCCACTGACAGTGCTGGCGTGGGCCGTACGGGCTGCTTCATCGTGATCGAGGCCATGCTGGAGCGCATGAAGCACGAGAAGTCTGTGGACATCTACGGCCACGTGACGTGCATGCGCGCCCAGCGCAACTACATGGTGCAGACGGAGGACCAGTACATATTCATCCACGAGGCCCTGCTGGAGGCCGCCACCTGCGGACAGACCGAGGTGCCCGCCCGCAACCTCTACGCCCACATCCAGAAGCTCACGCAGGTGCCGCCTGGGGACACCGTCACCGCCATGGAGCTGGAGTTCAAGGTGAGGGGCAGGTGCACTCTCTGGAGTCGGGCGTAGACTACCCGCCTTTACTCTTAAGTAGTGTGTTTGTTTACAAGATCTGTAGTGTGTAAACAAGATCTATTGACATGAACCCAGCTTCCCTTTAAGAAATCGCAATTCAAAATTCAGACCAGATCTATTGACATGAACCCAGCTTCTCTTTCAGAAATCTCAATTCAAAATTCAGACAAGATCTATTAGTGTCAGCTCTCAAAGCATCTCTTTCAGAAATCTTAACGAGCTTTAATGGCATGTCTGTACAAAAGTGTAGCTAAAGGGTTATAAAACTACACAAATAAATATATCACTAGGGAAAACAAGAGAGGTTTAAAAAGTCTCCTAAAAGGGAAGAAATAATAAATATATTTTATTATATTATAAATGAATAATAATAATAGATAATAATGTTTCGTAAAAAATGTTTTTTGCTCTTACGATTTTTTAGCAAAATTGGTGGATCAAAGTATAGATACACAGAGAACGGGAGATAATTTTTTTTCTTTTCCCGAACATAACTTGTCCCTTCCTTAATTTAGAGTCTCATTAAAGAAAACCGTTTTGCAGGTTTCAAACGTGCGATGTCTTTCAGGTCCATTTGAATATTAAATTATTCCACTTGGCCAAACAGCTTTCGCTTCAAGGGCAATTCAAGGAGTGGATTTTAGTCCTGAGGAGAAACACTCCTGTTAATGTGATTTCTGCTTGTAATTGCATTTCGGTTCCATGTTAGCCAGAACACAGGCGCCCCCCAGGGGGGGTCAGTTACCTCGGTATAAATAAACTTTCTTTATCAACACCAAGAGTGCCACTAAACTGTCTTAACTGTCAAACCAGGCGGCACTTGACACCTTATACCAAAAAAGGACATGAATAAAAAAAAACTAAGTTGTGTTTTAAAACACCTGGCAATGGTGTTAATATGGCGAGTTTATTTCTGTCAGGTTGGATTTGTCTCCTGTCGGGGCACATTTCACACATGCAGAGAGGGTGCGGAGAGGGCCGAGGGGATCCAGTCTGGGTCTCTTTTCATTAGAACCACACCTCACACTGATCCACTCCCGCCAGCGCCACACACGCACACGCACGCACACACACGCACGCACACACACACATACATACACACTCACACACATACACACACACACACTCTCACATACACACACACACACTCTCACATACACACACACACACACACACACACAAACACACACACACACACACACTCACATGAACACACACACACATACACACACACACATACACACACACGCACACACACACACACACGCACATACACACTCTCACACACACACACACACACTCTCACACACACACACACACACACACACACACAGGAAGCCCCCACCCCCTTCAACTCATGTCTGAGTCCTCCTTTTGCGTTGCGTTGCTGCTTGTTGATTTGTGCACCTCCGGCGCGCTCTGAGGCTCTTACCCCAAGAAGCACTTGGCTCTGTGTCCTTATCACTGATGCCTAAGAATAAACACCCTCCAGAGATAAATAAATAAATTAATGAAAATCGCCTGAGGTTTTTGCGGAGAGCGGGGCTGATTCCATCATCCACGTGCGACGTGCTTCGATGTTTAGTGTGGTTATGTTAAGGTCACTCATCCTGACTGTCCCTGGAGAGTCTTTTGCTCTTTTCCTCTTTTCCTCCATCTCTCTCTGTCCCTCTATCCCACATCTCCTCTTCCCCTCCCTCTCTCTGTCCTCTAATTCTGTCTGTCCCGCCCTCTCTCTCTCTCTCTTCTATCTATCTCTTCCTCCCTCTGATATGATATGAGAGTCAGACCCACCATCACTAGCAGCACAGTGGCCTAAGCCTCCCTCCCTCCCTCTCTCCACATCTCTCCATATCTATCCCTCCCTCCCTCCCTCCCTCCCTCCCTCCGCATCAGTCCTCAGATGAGGCCAGACATGCTGCCTGCAGGGTAGGACATTTTGTCCAATAACACAAAAAAAAAAGAGCTGGAAATATAAAGGCGACCATCCCCGTGTCTGAGAGTGTAGCCGCCTGCAGGTGGGTCCCTGTGGGCCTGGAGGCCTGAGCTCGTTCCCTTCGTCCTCCTCAGGGATGCATCCCCACTCAAACGATGGAGCTCATACTGCGTCTGCTAGCAGGATCATTGTAAAAATCCGGAGCGGGTATAATTAGGTTATGATGCCTGGCATGCTGCAGATTTGTTTCGCCAGCACTTCTGGAATTGGCACTGCTGGGTTGTGTGTTTTCCTCCCTCTTGTCTTTGCCTGACTGTTAGAGCCATATTAGGGGCCCATCAGCGAAAGCCTTTGCCTTGTCTTCAGGCTAAGAGGCTTTCACAAGTTCTTCATTTTTGAAGTCTTTTAGGTTTGATTTTTTTGTTTGTTTTTGTTGCCGTGTTGCCAGGTTTGTGTATCTCTGGGTGCAGCTGTTTGTGTGTGTGTGTGTGTGTGTGTGTGTGTGTGTGTGTGTGTGTGTGTGTGGGAGCGTTTGTTTCTTCTCCCCAAAGTCTCTCTGACACTCCGAGTTTTCGGAGACGAGAGTTGTCAGGCGTTTGAAGTGTTGAGGCGCTTAGATCTGCTGGTTCTTCAGGCTTCAGAATAAGAGGGTTACACCTTCGGACGAGAGGCGTCA
>NC_045161.1:25837250-25882250 GCF_900700415.2 Clupea harengus
TGTGACAGATTGTTCTTTGTGACGGTGTCGGATAAACACATGAGACGCAAACAGAAGGAGATAAATGTGACACAGTCTCTATGATGCCGGTCCTCTCCGAGGGCAGAATTAACCTCATTATGTATTTGGACCCTGTATCTGTTGTCCTCCACTTTAAATGGGACTGTGCTGTTTGACATTAGAGACGGTGTTAAGAGCTGTCTTTGATGCTATCTTTTGTGTGTGGTGTGTCGGCATGGTGCGTTAGTAGTGTTTGTCACTTGTCACTTTAAATGGGTCAGTCAGTGCTATTTGAGTCTAAAGATGTCAGTATTATGAGCCGTGCTTAATACATGATGTCTGTCATCCCTCTCTCTCACTCTTATTCTCTCTCTCTCTCTCATTCTCTCTCTCACTCTTATTCTCCCTCTCTCTCTTATTTTATCTCTCGCTCTCACTGTTATTCTCTCTCTCTCACTTTTATTCTCCCTCTCTCTTATTTTCTCTCTCTCACTCTTATTCTCTCTCTCTCTTATTTTCTCTCTCTCTCTTATTCTCTCTCTCTCTCTCTCGGTGCAGGATGGCCAGTCCAGGACTATTCGCCAGTTCCAGTTCACTGATTGGCCGGAGCAAGGCGTGCCAAAGACTGGAGAGGGCTTCATCGACTTCATCGGCCAGGTGCACAAAACCAAGGAGCAGTTCGGCCAGGACGGACCAATCACTGTGCACTGCAGGTCAGAGACAGAAGCCTTGTGTGTGTGTGTGTGTGTGTGTGTGTAGCCAGGGGGAGCTGGGTGTGCATATTTCTGTCCATGTCTGGATTTAGTGATATGTGTCTGTGTTTCTTTGATTGTTTCTGCACACATGTATGTGTGTAAGAGCATGTATGCAGTTGCTTATGTACACTGACAGAGTGTGTGTGTGTGTGTGCTCTCTGCAGTGCTGGTGTTGGGCGGACGGGCGTCTTCATCACCTTGAGCATCGTGCTGGAGAGGATGAGATACGAGGGCGTGGTGGACCTCTTCCAGACCGTCAAGACACTGCGCACCCAGAGACCAGCCATGGTGCAGACAGAGGTACACAGACACGAGGGCAGAGAAAGAGAGAGAGAGAGAGGAACCGAGAGAGAGGGGGACAGAGGTAGAGCAAGACAGAGAGAGAAGGGGAAGTGGAAAGAAAGTGAGGGAGTGAAAACATGACAAGAAGGGAAGAGTGAAGAAGAAATGCCGAAAGACAGAGAAAATGGGAGACACAGACCAAAGGGGGAAGCGAGTGAGATGGAGAGAAAAGCGGAGTGAGAGCTAGACACAGACACCGAGACAGAGGGAGACGTAGCAGGTTTGTCTCGTCAGCTATGGAGGGGGGGGGGGGGGGGGGAACAGCGCCCTGCTGAGCTCCTGACAAAGCCATGGCACACTTTCAGTCAAACTTCCAGAGCCTTGATGTGTTCAAACCAGAGCCCAATGCAGAGAGTCCCAGCAGCCCCGCAGGCTCCGCAGAAGTGCTGCCTCACCAGGAAGCCCAATGTCAGCTAAGGTGCCTTTTTGTTTTGTTTTGTTCTCATTCCGTCTCTCTGTCTGTTTCTCCCCCCCTCTCTCTCTCTCTCTTTCTCTATCTCTCTCTCCTGCAGGACCAGTATCAGCTATGTTACCGGGCAGCTCTGGAGTACCTGGGCAGCTTTGATCACTATGCAACGTAACCGCTCCCCCCTACAACAGCACCGGCGTATCTCCTCCTCCCCCCCCCCCCCCCTCCCTTCAGCTGGGCTTTGGATCTCCTGGGCAACACCCACCCAGCCAGTTCTCTTCCAGAAGCTTCCCTGGGGGGGTGGAGGTTATGAGGGGTGGGGTGGGGATTGAGGATCACAGGTGATGGTGGGGGGGGTGGTAGGTGACACTGGATGGCCTCCCCTTTTTTTTGGAGCAACACCCAAGGACTGGCACAACAAACTTGCTTTATCCACCCCCGTCACACACAAACACAACAAATAAGTAAGCTCCCTTCAAAACGACAAGCCTGACCAGACAAGAAAAGCAACCATTCTGATGTCTCCAATGCACAATGGCTTCCCGCCCCCCCCCCCCCCGTTCATGCCTCCTGCTGATCAACAAGATTTATGTTAATGTTGTTCAATAATCCTTGCCATGATCATCGCCATTACTATCATATTATTGTTATTATTGCATTATCTAGATTTTATCATAATGTTTGTTATTTTTAATCATTTACACTGGTTCTTGTATGTACATCTAAGGGGTCTACTTTTTCCATGGTTATTCATATTTGACTTTTTTGTATGTTTTATTTACTTTTAAATTTTATAGTCATAGCACGGGGGGCATGTGTTTTTGATATGCCCTGGCGTTACTAATATTAAAGTACACATACTCAGTGCTGCTACTGATGATTTCTTTGTCGTCATCGTCATTATATTATCACTTTCTGATTCTCCACTCACTCATTGCATTCGTCTGGGGAAGGGGAACAACCTTTTTATAAGCCTTTTCATCTCCTGATACTTTATAGAATGATTATCTATATTAAAAAAAGAGATCAAATGCATACAGAGTTAGCGGACTTACATAAACTTATTGTTATAAAAGAAAAAAAAACTAAATAGACTAATGAATCTTGAGGACAATGCCATGTACAGATTCGGGCGTCGCTCTCAATAGCTGTAAACTGTGACTTTTTTTTCTCTCTCTTTCTCTCTATCTCTGCGAGCGTGTCGCTCGAAAGACCTCATCTCACACTGAACGACAGAAGTGTTCTGAGACGGTGTTATGTCATGTACCAGTGACGCCTCGCATAACCACACACACACACACACACACACTCAAGTACACACAGACCCCAGGTCTTACTCCCGAGGATCCTGAGAGAAATCCCCCCCCCCCTGGGTCCTGACCCCGCCCAAGAGATGAGAGACACGGACTCATGTATAGCGCTTAGCCTCCTCATAGAGCTTCTGAAGAGTGTTTTCACATGGCCAAAGCAGTATCTCAACTCCAATGTATCAACTCAATGATGGCCTGTTCGGTTTGATCGGAAACACCCTTATTTCATTATTTTATTTTTGCGTCCGAAACGACCCCAGATTCACTGGCCTGGTCATGGTGGAGGACCGTCCCTGACTCATCGTGCACAGCTGGTGCTCCGCAGCTGCCGTACTCTCACCTCTGAGGTTCTCCTACAGCCACTGAAGAACCGCAGCTCTAGAACATCCGGAAAACAAAGAACCAAGAGTCACATTCTTCGCTAGGCCAGAAAACTGCAAAAAAAAAGAAAAAACCTGTGGTAAATTTGTTGTACGCGGGGAAAACCTGGGGGCCAAGAAAACCATTTCACTTTGTGTCGGCATAGTGCTGTAGGGGTCAACTCTGTTGTACATGCAGTCTGTTTTCTATTTGTCACTATGACGACAGCCACAACAACAAGAAAAAAAACAACAGTGAGAAAAAATGTTGCAAATACCTTGATGTTAATAAAGTTGAATAAATGGGTTTTGTACAAATTGATGTTTCTGGCGCTTTCTGTGATTTTGCTGCTGGTGACCTTGGTGCTAATGTGAGTCCTTCCACTCTTTCAATCTCTCTTTCAGTATCCCCCTATCTTCCATCTCTCTTTTTCTGAATCTCTATGGACTCCTTGACTGTCCTTCTCTTCTAGTGCCCCTTTCTTCCTTCCCCTCTCTCTCCTCCACTCAATCCCTTTCTTCCTCTCCCTCTCTCTCCTCCACTCAATCCCTTTCTTCCTCTCCCTCTCTCTCTTCCACTCATTCCCCTTCTTGACTTTCACTCTTGTCCTCTCTTCACCCTTTCCTCTCTCATCCACTCTCGTCACCCTCTTCATCTCTCTCTCATTCTTTCTTTCTCTCTCTCTCTCTCTCTCCACTCTCCCCCTCTCCACTCTGTCCTCCTGTCCCCTTGCCACTCTTCCATTCTCAGTCTGTTCATCCCTCCCACTTTTCCACTCTTTCTCTCTCTTCTTCTCTCTCTCTCTCTCTCTTTCTCTCTCACGCCTATCCACTGTCGTCCTCAACCTCTCATGCCAGTTAGGTACCAGGGGAGCAGATGTGCTTGTGGCCCTGCGGTGGCCGTGCCCTTGACTGGCCGGCCCCCCTGTGCCCTGCGGTGCCCGTGCCCTTGACTGGCCGGCACCCTCTGTGCCCTGCGGTGCCCGTGCCCTTGACTGGCCGGCACCCCTGTGCCCTGCAGCCCCCGTGTGCTCTCCAGCTCCTGCTCCTCTGAGTCCCAGTGCAGAGGGGTCACTGCCGGAGGAGGAGAGGGACGCTGTGCTTAGATGAGTGTGACCTGGGACGGGACAGGACAGCAGAGCCTGGTGAATTCTGCTCTCGGCGACACAGATGTCCAGCTGGACACAATACAGCTGTTTCAGAGGACTCGCATTTCACATTCAGTCACACAACTTCCTTACACTCAGATGATTTCAGTGTCTTTCAGAGTCACTTTGCTTGCACTAAAGACAATGAGTTTGAGTTGTTACTGTTAAAACCCTGAGTATGCATATCCAGACCGATTGTACACTGAGCAAGAAAACACACAGTGTGTAGTATTGTTGCCTCTGATTTAAGAATCATGATATCAAAAGATTTAAATTAGAATATTAATCTTGAATATTTGTCTTCCTGCTGTACAATGAACGTGTGTGTGTGTGTGTGTGTGCGCAGTTTCAGGGCCATTAGACCGTTAAGATGGCTCTTGAATGAAAATGTCGAATTTAGCATATTTTCAATGATCAAAAATCAAATGTGGAACACATGTATTTTCAATTTTTCTAAATAAATGACTATATAAATAAATGTGGATTATATTACCTTCAGTAGAACAGATCAAACGATGGTTAGGTATCCAGTGATGTAGGCTAATGCTAGACCCATGACCTTTGTTTAAATGTGTTGAAATTTACATTTAGATATATTTGGGAACATTGAACTTTTAAAAATGAACTTTGGGGACGTCAGTGCTCCAGCCCTTATAACAGAATGGACTTGAGATGGGCTATATTGATCTGCAAAATAACACTAGCTTGTCAAGGAATCTAAGTGAGCAAAACACTTTACACATACTCAGATTAAGAGTACAATAGTCAGTTGAAAGGGTTATGGCATTGTAAAACAGGTCTGACAAGCTACAATTACCTGTCGATTCAATTCAGTTCAATTTTATTTATATAGCGCCAAATCAATTAAATTGTCTGAAGGCGCTTTACAGAGCCTGGACCCCCCTGGAGCAAACACAAAGGCGACAGGCAAGGGAAACCTTCCTCCTAACAGGTAGAGCCCTTGAGCAGAACCGTGGGTCATAAGGGCTTGTTTGTGAGTCATGTTTAGTTATGGTTGGTTGCCATGGTGCATGAGAATTTGAGTTATACAAGGATAGCGAGGGTGGCCGGATACAACAACAGTGCACAACTTGCTGGCGACAGCTGCAACATGCCCAATTGTATGCCTGTAGCCCAATTGTATTTATGTAGGGGATTTTATATATGTTTAGTTTTGATGAGTTATGTTTACTGACATGGTGCATGGGAATTGAAGTTATACAAGGACAGCAAGGGTGGCAGGATACAACAATGAATTTCAGCAAATGTCAATGAATTTAAAAACCCTCTCTGGTGAAAATCAAGTTTTTAACCTTGTTAACATGTCCATATGGTGTTTGTTATATGAAACACAACATATCATGAGCAAAATAAGCAGTCAATGCCATGACTGAGCACATCCAACTTGGAACTGTATGAACCAATGACCTACCACAGCTTTAACCAAACCTCTCACCCGTCCCACTACAGCTTTAACCAAACCTCTCACCCGTCCCACTACAGCTTTAACCAAACCTCTCACCAGTCCCACTACAGCTTTAACCAAACCTCTCACCAGTCCCACCACAGCTTTAACCAAACCTCTCACCCACTACCGCTTTAACCAGTCTGAATTTGCGAAAGACAAAAATTAAACGAACGACGATGACGAGTTTTAACCAAACCTCTCACCAGTTAACCTAGGGCTGGCTCTGCCCACTCGGTGCCTTCTACCACACCTTTACCGCTCTCTCTGCCCACTCGGTGCCTTCTACCACACCTTCACCGCTCTCTCCGAAGCATGTCCTTCATTGCGCTGCCATTTCTAGCAGCCATTTGCGCCCTCAACCTTGAGCCTACCTATATTAACCTTTGGTTATATTGGCATTGGGGATCTTTTGCTTTATGGAGCACTCTAGTTTGATTTGTTTAACCATGAACTTCAGACATCATTTTTTGCACTTTTAACTTTTGAAATCTGACCCCTGAAAGCTTTGGCCCCTATAGGACAATTCAGGAAGTGAATGAGTGGATGCAGAGCCAGCTCAAAATGGAGACACACACACACACATACATGCATGTGTCTTGTGTGACCCTCAGTCCTCTGGTCTTGTCTGACACACACACACACACACACACACACACACACACATACTGGAGGAGTTACAAATCAGACTCATGATTCTTATATTCCTATGTAGTTTATGCCCTTATGTTTCTTAGAAAATGAAGGTTGAGAAGAAGATTTCCTAAGTATTCTGTGTTCTGCCATGCGTGACTCTTCCTGATCTACGTAGGACTGTGTACTTAGGGATAAGGAGAATGGAATGTTTCTGTGTTACGCCTGAGTCCATTCTCTGCATCGTTAGCTAAATTGCCTGTATAGCATTGATAAGAGCAGCCTGGTGAGTCTCCTGACTGTGTGATCCATGTGTGTGTGTGGGGGGGGGGAGTGACTAACCCCCTCTCCTGTCAAGTTGGTGGATCTGCATGTGATACCTTCCTCTGTCCTTTGATGCGCATCATTTTGTTCCTGATTTTTCAACCATTGCCTGACTGAAGTCTCCAGTGATCTTGGGTGTAAAATTACCTTTAGTATGTTGGAGGTTCGACAGAGTGTGCAGAGATTGGAGTTTTTGCTGTATGATCATCACCTGGTTGACAGAGTATCCTATACTGTTTTAATCTATAGTACTTATATTGTTGCTATTTGTGGAGACTTTAATCAGGTGATCAGATTCTGGAGGTACAGTTCTTGTGATGTATCAGGCATCTTTGGGTGGTCAGGTCTGTGGGGGGGGGGTTCAGAACAATATCCAGTTTTGAAATGGAATCAATGAACTGGTAGACCAAGGTACTAATAACAACACCAAGATCATGGGTTTGAGCCACATACTGATAGAAAAAATTATATCTGTTATGAGCTTTAAAGCAGCAGTAAGGTATTTTGGTCAAAAACTAGGAATCTACTGAAAAGCCATGCAAAAACCTCACGAACACCAATAGCAGCACAGTTGGCACTGATAAAAGGATTGCTAGCATGCTAACTCATGTCTTTTGGTGATGTAGTTGGAGATGTGTTGTGAACGCCTTTTCACTGAGCTGCATAGTGGCCTAGCCTAGATGGCTAGTTGGAGTAATAGGTTTGTTTATCTGTCTTTCACCTGACTATATACCACGAAAATGAATTTGAAGATGATACCAGTACTAGTTGCTTATAGAAACATGCTTCAAAAGTGGCGAATTGTTGCATACTCCCTCTTTAAGCTGCATTGGATAAAGGCATTTGACAAATGAATAAAAGTAAATGTCACTTCTTTTCTGTTTCTGCAGTAGAGAGATCTGACTGAGCTGATCCAGGTATTGTATTTGGACTACAGTTCATGATATTTGTGATGCACAATGTGCTAATGAAACTAGATCAAGGTCATCAGCCATTCTAATGCAAAGCGTAATTAAATTCCAAACCAACATCAGACTTGCTAATGCTAATTAAACTGAACCCACATTAGACATGCTAATGCTAATAAAACAGTAATAAGAGTAGAAAATCAAAGGCATCAAATTTGGGGAATATTTGAAACTGACAAACTGATCTGAACTGAAATACCCAGTTGGTAGTATTGGCATATTTTATTTCTCCCTTCCTCCATGAATTTTAGGGACAGGAAGGAAAATCAAACATGGTTCCAGCCCTCTGCTGTGAAATGGACCTGTCCTCTACAGACCCCTTGTCTCCAGCCCAATTAAGCAGGGAATCAGTGGTGCTGGTAAACTGCTGTAGAACACAAGGACAGAGAGGGACTGACAACAAGAACAGCAGAGATGGAGAACAGCCCGAGATTATATAATCTCTGCTTTATTACCCTCATTGGTTCTAATAAGGATTGTGTTAAACACAACAGGACACGGACAAGCTGCACGATCGAACGCATTTGTGTGTGTGCCCATGTTGTGCGTGTGTGTCTATATGTGCATCATGTAAAAACTTTCAGAGAGTATTCAGACCCCTTCACTTTTTTCACATTTTGTTATGTTGCAGCCTCATTCTTAAATAATTTACATTAATTTTTTCCCTCATCTATCTACCCTCAACACGCCATAATGACAAAGGGAAAACAGGATTTTAGACAGGGGCCATACTCCTGCTCCCAGTGAGGATGCACACAGCACAGGGGCCATACTCCTGCTCCCAGTGAGGATGCACACAGCACAGGGGCCATACTCCTGCTACCAGTGCGGATGCAGACAGGCGCCATACACCTGCTACCAGTGCGGATATACTGAAACTGCACCAGTGCACTCACACAGGAGAGCAACCAGTGTGTCAAAGGTTTTCCTACTTTTCAATATCAAGTAGGACATTTAAAAAAAATCAAAAAAACACCAGCATAAATGTACTGGTTAGGTGCCCCACACATTCACTCGCCCTCAGGTTGCACAGGAATATTTAGACACATTCTCGCTTACATAATAGCATTGTTTTAGGTTAGATTTTTAGATTAAGATCTGTCTGTTTACAAGATAAATTACCTGTTTAGCTTTGGGGGTTTTCATTTCTTTTATTAGATTTTATGAGAGTTGTATTCTCTGTTTTTTTTACTGTATGGGGTTTAAGCAAGAAACAGTTGCATTTGAAGTCAAACACATTCAACAGCTATTCTGTTACATTAAGAACAGCCAGCTTACTCCGCCGGAAATAAGAAAAAACTAAAAGGTAGGCCTGAAATTCTCTTCAATAAGCCCCATTCTGGTCTCCTGAGTGTGCTGGATGTTGCAGCCTGTTAGTATTTCTCACTCAAAACCAACAGTCACACAGGGGACACACAGACAACGAGGCTGACAGTTCACATTGCCACTGATCACAGATCATCACTGTCCAATGTGTCAAATCTGCTGACATTGAGTGTCATCGCTGAGCTTCGGGTGAAAAAGCTCCTTTAAGCGTGTCTGCTGCGGATGGGCTTGTTCTCATTCTTATTTCATGGGCAGTCACCGTGGTCTTGCTGGAGCTTTGCCATCTGCCCGGGGAAGCTACGGCCGGGCAGGTGTTTTGATTGCAAAGAGAAGCCGGACTGATTGCTGAAGACGCGTCCATGGTAAACAGATTGAGGGGGGATCGATGGCCTCGGCTTGCTAAGGTGACTGTCTGCGGTCTTCATTGTGAGCCGTGTCAACAGCAGTATGTTCTGAACAGGGCTGAGGGCATGTTTAGCTTTGGGGAAGCCCACAGTAGAATTCACTCACTCCACTACTCAAACTTGGTGGCCTTTAATGAAGTTAAAAGTGACAGTAAAACAGTAAAAATATGTCCCACTTTTTCTTTGCAGACTCATGGGTGTGTTTGGACTCGGTTTGATTTTTATATGTTGAAATGTGTTTGGGTCTGACAGATATGAACAAATGTTCCTCTGAAGCAGAGAAAGAAGATTCATTGGAATTCAGAGTTTATAGTGATAGACCTGTTGTTGGCATACTTCGATAATTTTGCCACAAGTATTTTCTTTTAAGAAAAGTTGCAGATCACCTTTAATAATTAATTCATCACCATTTTGCTTCCTTCACAATTACAGAATTGCAACAGTTTGCTATGACATTAAGATCTACCCCTATGTCTAACATGGAAATAAGACTATGTGCACAAACTGTAGAGATAATGCATCTTCCCTTTGAAGTCTTGAACATCTGGTTGATCATTTCTCTCCACCCATTGTCTTATCAAATCTAGCAGACCTTCAGCAGAATAATATGTTTTATTGTTACATAGTTCGACTGTGCACTCATTTCTTGTGCTGTGTGAACATCTTGATGTGTAATGTGACACTGAATCAAGAGGCGTATAAATACATCATGTTAAGCCTCTTCTATCTGTCTTCTATCTGAGCAGCAGTTTGCTACGCTGTAAAGGGTGCGACTGCAGGGCAGACTGCAGAAAGAGGGCGTGAGCAGCAGGTGCAGGTTTGGCTTTCCCCCAATCCACGACAGGTGCTAGCAGCTGGCAAGTGGGAAGTTGGCATGTGAAGTTCCTGGACTACTACGACATACCATGGTTAAATTGAGAGAATGCTGAAGGCATATTTATATTTCAGCCAGAGTTGGCCCATGGTGGTTCCTGTGGCTTTTTGGCAAGATCACTGAAATTGACCCTGTCCAAGGAAATCTATTACTCAGTGCTCTTGCATTCCTAAGAAGCTTTTGCAGAGGGTGTAGACACAAACTTATGATCATTTCAACCTCTTTGCCTTGTTTTCATTATTTGTAAATGTTACGCCCCTCTACACCCCTACTGGCTTTGCAGTGGCAGTGCAACAGTCTTTGGGTGGTGAATGGGCGTAATTAGCTTTGTCCACACCTGAGGAGTAGTGGATGAAAGCCATGCTGTTTGCCCTCAGAGGAAGATCGCATTCCCAGCATGCTTTGGAGGCTGGTGCACACCCTTCGTTTGGTGCTGGTGTTTTGCAGTCACCATTTTAGCCACTACTTTTGGGTGATATAGAAATAAATACTTTATTTTTGTACAACTCTGTGGTCTGACTCCAATTTATGTTGCGGCTCAAGAGCCGGGTCGTAACAGTAAACTTTGCAATGTTTTACTTATCTCTCTAGTTCTCTACATTCATATCTTTTGTGAGAGGTATATATAGGTAACTATTTGATTAATTCACCCATACCCATGTTTAATTGAACATTCTCTGTACTGCCTCCATTTAGCACTGAGAATACCTTGAAATTAATGATTGTAAATACCGCTGACGTCTTGTGGAATGAGAGTAGAATCGATATGAAGAATGATATAATCGTGCTAAATACATTTGTGTGCATGTGATGGAGTTGTTTGTAGTGTCTGTATCTTCACAGACCAATCTGTTCATTCTGTTATTGGCTTCTGCTGGTTTGCAGTTGGCTGATAACTTTTGAATTGATTGTGCCAGTGGGTTGTTTACAACTCTGTTATTGCCCTATCTTTGACCTTGTAGTCATTTAATTTTTTCTTCAGTTTTCTGAATTTTACTTTAATTAGCTTAATTAGTTTTAAAAGCATTATCTAAACTGTGGTCTTGAACAGTGGTCATTCATATTTGCCATTATCATCCCAGACCTGACAGGGATGGAGGGTTTTGAAGTTGAGGTCATGTGTATGTGAATGCTCTGAATACAATTTTAAAATCATCTTGAGCGTATCAGAATTCTAACAAGGATGTGAATTTGGTCTCATATTAAAGAATACATACAGTGTATATAATTGTTTATTTGTTGATAATGTAAATCAAATTGAGGAGCTTGTAGATGTCATATATAGCTAAATGTTAAATATCACTACTTTTGGCCTATCAAGTTTGATAGATGATGGAGATAATTTCCAAACACTGTTAATGACTTAAGAATATAATAATCAAGTGCCTTGTATTATTAATTACCTTATATGAATCATGTACTTATGTAAGCAGGAACATGGCTTTTCTGTGTTTCTGCGTGTGTGTAACTTAGAATATTAGGTGCCACTTAGTCTGCACATGTACAAGAGCATGTTTAGACCAGAGGTGATAAGAAAGTTCGAACTGTGCTTCTTCCGACCTTGCAAAACTTCCATCCTTGCCTCAAGCGTCAGAAATCCACCACGTGGTTTTCCCTGCTGAACGCTCAACTTCTGTCTATATAAACCTTGTGCGATGTGTTTATCATGGCTTCACTTTCATACTTGTTTTGTGAGTGAGCCCAATTGCAATTGTTGTTTGTCTAATAAATATACTTATATGCAGCTCCGGAGTCCTGAGGTAACTAGGGTGAATTTTCACCTATCAATAGATGTCTCATTTATTTGTTAAAATATGGGTAGATTTCTTATATTTTTAATTCACAGATGTCCAACTAATTTGTTTTGGCACAAAAGACTGTTTCTTTGTAAAGAAATAGTACAAAATGTATAAACATGAGTTTTTGACAGATTTAATGCATCAGGAATAAAGACCCTTTAGTGTCATTAACCATAAGAACTCACCTCTCTGAGAACTCCTGAAAACGCGCGCACACACACAAAAACACACACACACTTGTCCACTCAGACTTACAAAAGCTCTATTGCTGATTTTTCTCACACACTCAGACACACACACGGTTTTGCACGTGTAGGAGCCCTTTCTCTGTCAATCTCTTGCCATCACCGACAAACACACACACACACACATACACACACAAAACAAAAACAGCACTCAGACACACCTGCCTCTTTGTTGTTGCCCCAAATACACATGCAGGAACACGGTCTCTCTCTCTGCCCCTCCCACACACACACACACACACGGGCAGAGACATTTTCTTTATTCTCTCACATGCATGACCATAGGACCCCAGAGCAGAAGAAGACAAGGCATGTTTACAAATACAGCTCTTTGAAATACACGCTGAGAAAGGAACCCAGAATTTCTGTGAATACCTGTTATGTCTGGCCTATTGGTTATAACACAACTGAAGTGTCGACCTTGCAGTAGCATGCACTCATGTGTTAGACAGGAGCTTGTGTGAATAGAATGCTATATAGAAGGCACTGCGTGTGTGTGTGTGAGAGAATGACCCCTTATGTGTATGATAGTGAGAATGGGATGTGGCCCTTAGCCATCCTACACACTGGGCTCCTGAATGCATTCGTATTTTCAGCATTAAGCATGGTGCTTGATTTGTACTTTGCCTGCGTTGTACTTCACTTGCAAAAGGTTTCATGCCAAATGACTAAATATAAATGTGAACGTTCACCAACATAGATGATTTATTCAAAGCTGTTCCTTATGTGGTGTTTTCAATCCATGTAATGACCAGCCTCTTTCTTTACCTAATCAGCCTGCTGTAGAGGGTGGTCCAGGTGACGACAAAGAGGAAGAGCGATCATTTGAAATCAGCATTAAAGTCTTATGATATGTCGTATTATTCTACACGTATACCTTTATGTTTCTTAGAATTAGAAGTAGGGTTAGGCAGATATCTGTGTGTTCCTGAATGTGCCATTTCTATATGTGTTTCTCAGTGTTAAGGTTTGGGGTGTTTTGGTTATGTCTCGAAGGCCATAGGGTTGCTCTAACTCCTGAGAGCAGCGTATATTGCATTAGCTGGTATCTGGACGCAGGGATGGCCCACTAGATCCGAGCTCTGTGATTAACACCACCTTCTCCTGTCAAATCTGACCACAACAATATGGCTGCTGTGGAGGGGGTTGGAAACAATGCTGTATTGGGATCTGATTTGACAGAAATCATGTGGGATTGGTCATTTGTGTTTTGTTTTGTTTTTCCAAATTGTGTTTTTATTAAATAGTTTAGAGGACTTCCCCTTGAAAGGGGACCTTTGTCGAATTTGTAACTAACTCAAGACCACAAGGGACGAACAGACAAACAAACAGCCCCTCTGATACAGCATGCCTGACTTAACCTGGAGAGACTGAAATATACTGTGCAGTTCTGCATTGTGCCTCAGTCTGAATTAATGACCACTGGAATATAAATGAAGCCCTGCTCCTGATGCAAATGAGATGTCTTGGTGAGGTGATCTCTAATGCTTCTCCATGGATAATCCCTGATAACCATTCTAATGCAAAAGGTAAGAGAGGAGGGAGCTTTGCTCATCCCCCTGTAAGTCTACAAATCTATGATGGCGGTCCATTTACGCACACCATACACTACAGCCAGTGTCCTGCATTGTAACTAGTGACGTACGTTATAACCCAAGCAGCAGCAGATTCTGGAGAAGCAACCTAAACATTTCAAATGCTTAATGTTAATTAAATAATGGTAAAAAGGTAAATGTAGTTACACCCCTTGTTACCACCTTGTGAGTCTTGTCATGCCTTGCAGGTTGGGAGGGCTCAACAGGATTGGAATCCATCCAGAAGGTGTGTTCATTCAGAAAGAAATGCCGTTGGAATGCCGTTTGAAGGGCAGATGAACGCATATTGATGGTTACTTTTAACAGAAAATGGTAGTAACTCAGTCTTTCCATCGCCATGAAATCCATTCCATCGCCTTTGATATTGCGTTAGGTCTCGCAGGAAAAGGGTCCCTGTCACTGAAGGATAAACAGACAGATTTTTGGGCTAATTCACCCATTTCAACCTTGAGTAAGTGTTCTTACTTCAGGCTAGTCTTAAAAGACTGTTGTACAATTCTGTTCTGTGATCTGAGGCATGTCAAGACTCCAAAAAATAATAAATAATAAGACCAAAAAACTGAGCCATTATGGTTATGTGTGGTGTTCTCTTTGGACGAAACCTTTCAGTCTGTGCAGGCTCGTGAATAAAGGATGATCCCTGACAATCTGTCAATAGGCATGAGGTTTCACACTGTCAACATTGGTCAGCATTTGAGACATCTTTTAGTAGTCGTCAGGCTAAAGGCCATGTGGAAGTTTTAGTTTAGTTAACCACATGGATCCAGCCTGCACACACTGCAAGCGCTACATTCCAACATGGTAAAACAGATAGGGGAGCCCAAAAAACCAGTTGTCATGAACCAGATCAGAAGTGAAAGAAACCATTTGTGTCCGAATCAGTTCCAGCCAGCCAAGCACATTCAGTCGGTTGCCCCACTCAGGCTAAATCCTCAGTACTCAGATCCTCAGTCTCCTGCAGGCAGCAAGACATCCTCAGCAGGCTTGGCTATTTGCGCTACACACAGACACACACACACTGAAAAAAACTGTGTCTGTGTTTCTTGTTGGCTTTTCATTTTAAATGACTACCAAAATACCCCAGTAGCAAAGTTCAAAAAAGGTATATAGGGGAGAGTCTGTGGTGTTTACTTAGACATTGTGCATTAAATATGCCTCAGTTACATGCTGTTAGGCTATAATATCAGTCAGGTGTTAAATGCATTTATATCAATGTACACATAATATCAATACTTGTACATATGAAATATGAGGACTTTTGCAGAGTACTGTCTCTGTTTTCCTCAGTAAAACATTTGTGAAACGAAACATGAAATGTATGCCTAATTGCCATGTCATGTTGAAAACATAGGATACCAGAAATGTTTTAACTAATTTTGCAAGACTACCAAAACTGTTGTGATATGACTCATTCATATCACAGCTCTGAGCTTCAGGTACACTGGAAGATAATGTATATGAAAAAATGCCAAACAAAATGCAACATCTAATAATAGTCATAATAACACAACCAAGACATAAATAAACACAGAGTGGGGGGAAGGCTTTGTTATAGTTTGGCTATGTAGAGTGAAGAGTGGTATTTTGAGCACGGCTTTGAAAGAGAAGTAGGATTAATGTAGGCAGAGTTGTTGTTTGGTGAGAACTTAAAATCTACAAGAAAAAACAAACCACCACCTCTCACAAAGTTCTGACCCATCAAATCAGAGGCATAGAATACTAATTTGGTCCATAAACGATACGAAAAGTTAAATTGATTTAATGCAATTAATTTTCAATTAATTTCATTAAATCAATTGAATGCAGAATTTTAAAAAGTAATTATCTGAAGTTGCATGACATGTATTTAGACAGGTGCCGGGAACTGCAGGGCGTGGTTTTAGCAAAAAGGCATTTTGATTAGCCCGAGTTAAAACCGAGGAACGCCCTCGGACAGCGTTGTAAACAATCACAAACTGAGCATGCGCTTTTGCCCGATACAATAATGGAGGACCATCCTTACTGCCCGTGGTAAATTCTGAATAAATGCCCTTCTTACTCTGAAGATCTGAGTCACCAACCAGTACTCAACAGCTCGAGATATGTAAGTCGATTTCCACAGTCTGCTGGTGATTCAATTTTCTTTTTCGGTCACTTCACGTGTGTTTTTGTTTCACTACAAATCAGTATTTGTTGCTAGCTAGCTAAAATGCTAGCGATTCTCTGCCTGCAGCTAACAAGCTAATACTTGCTAGCGTGCTATCCTAGCTAGCTAGCTAGCTAACGCCAAGTTGAACTGCATAGCGTTTCCCTATCAGCAAGAACTTGCGTTTCATTGAACTCGTTGTAGCTTCACATTTATTTGCTGAACGGCATGATTAACGTAATACAAATGCATTGAAATAACTTTTTACATTGCTCCAAGTACTAGTTTTCGTATTTAAGCAACTTGCTTTAAACACAATGCGAGCTATTTATTTTCCGGGAGTTAAGCTGATCTGGGCCTTAGTTTGACGAACATGTGAGTTGTCCAATGAGAAATGAAATGGAGAATGTATTCATTGTACTTATCCTATGGTTGGTGTCTGAATGGGAGGATCTTATGAAGGCGCTGTGACAGATTAGCACGCTAACATAAGCTAGTGTGTGATCCTTTACAGAAAATCTAAACGTTAGCTAGCTATGATATAGTTAGCTAACGTAATCGTGCTCAACATGATTTTATCAATATTTTGTCTTTCTACTCACACTTCAACATTGCAAACAGCTGGAATCAGTAACATTTAAAATAGTGATTGCAGTTGTATTTTGCAAGCAAACTCACGCACGTGACTTCAACTATATATTTCTTGTTGTACATTGTTTGCTGGCTAGCTAGCTAGTTATGCTAGTTGGCCAACTCTGCTTGTGAATGTCATGCAGTTAACGTTAGTAAGCTAAGCAGCTAACTATTTTGCTTGGTAACTTTCTAACGTTAATGCCGCTCTGATAACTCCCCGGAAGCCTTTAAAGTGTGTCGTTTCCTTTGAAACGTCGATGTGGTGGCATGTGGAAGCTTACTGTTAAATGCAAAGCAGTTGTCAGCTAGCTGTTTGTTTTGTAGCTACGTTAGTTAAATGCGCCAGGGGATTGACCAAACTATAGGTGGCGACAAACGGCCTCAGCAACCTCCATCCACAGGTCTTTGACGTGTAAACTGTTATCCTAATGCAACCTGCTTGGACATGTTTGTTCTACAAACATCTAATAACCGACCTCTAATTTGATTACCTCTGTTTGTTGTTTAGTGTGACACTGGCAACATGGCTTCAGATTCTGCATCCCAGAATCCTGGCTGCAGGATCATGACTTTTCAGCCCACCAAGGAAGAGTTCAAAGATTTCAGTCGCTACATAGCCTACATGGAGTCACAAGGAGCACATCGGGCCGGAATGGCAAAGGTAAACTGGTTTGAAGACATGCATTGGTTTGAAGACAGGCATTAAGGGCAAATTATGGGAATGAGGATTGTTAACTGTTGCATGTGCTTATTTGATCTAGGTCATACCACCTAAAGATTGGAAACCCAGGAAAACGTACGATGACATTGATGACCTGGTGATTCCCGCGCCCATTCAGCAAGTGGTGACTGGCCAGTCAGGTCTCTTCACCCAGTACAACATTCAGAAAAAGCCCATGACTCTCCGGGAGTTCCGCAAGACTGCAAATACAGACAAGTGAGAAGACTTTCAATATTAACGTGACAAAACATAGGCAAGCGACGCGTCATGTTGCATGAACCTCCCAAAAAGATAAAACACAAGATTCATGATTTGTGTTTCTCTGGGATCTTTTCAGTTAGTTTATAAGAGTTTTGAGTTTTGCTTTGGTTTGTTGAATATGCATTTAGTTCTCTGCATAGTAGAGGCACAGAGTATGACCACCTTCTGTACAGAACATTTACTAACTGTATCTATCCATGTAGGTTCTGTAACCCCAGATATGTGGACTTTGATGAACTGGAGAGAAAGTACTGGAAGAACCTGACCTTTAACCCTCCCCTCTATGGAGCCGATGTCAATGGCACCCTCTATGATCCAGTGAGTCAGTTGTTTTCTCCTGAGGTTGCTGTAAAAGAAGCTTACCTTTCTTACTAACTGCCAACTGCTGCTGGATTTGTTTACTCTGGAGTCTGTTGCCTGACTGGTTCAGAAAGCCATTTTGTTGCATATTTAGCCACTGATTTGTTTGTTTGAAATAGTTTTCTGCACCATCCGTTCTCAGTCATTGGTATCAGGCTTAAAAGACTGAAAAGCTTAAAGCTGCTGTGAAGCATAGCCACTGTAGGAGTCCACCGTTTCACTTTATCATTGCAGAACTGGATGTCCATCTCTTTGATATTTTCTTAATTGGTCAATGCAGTAAAACTATGCAAGATTTTAGTTGCCGGTCGTAGCATTCCCACTGTCTCTGTTTTCATTTCCGCTGTCATAACCTAAAAACGAACGTGAGCTTCAGCATTCCAAAGAAATATTGCGTATGGGAGAATTAAATGGTCCCACTGTCCACTGTTCGTCCACTTTCTGAGGAGTCTCTCAATACTTCTGTCCTCTTGTTCCTTCTACCTTTTAGGACGTGACGGAATGGAACATAGGGTGTCTGAATACTATCCTGGACACGGTGGAGAGAGAGAGTGGCATCAAAATCAAAGGCGTGAACACCCCGTACCTGTACTTTGGGATGTGGAAGAGCACATTTGCCTGGCACACCGAAGACATGGATCTCTACAGCATTAACTACCTGCACTTTGGAGAGCCCAAGTCTTGGTAAAATGAGCTTACATGGCACAAAATATTTGTTGTGGCTTGCCAGGGTTGTTTTCGTGGTAAGAAGGGAAAAGCTGTTTTACTTGAGGTCTAATGCTTGATCCTCTCTTCAGGTATTGTGTTCCCCCTGAACATGGAAAAAGACTGGAGCGCCTAGCTAAAGGTATGTGTGAAGTCGTATTGAGGGGAAATAAAAAGAAATATCTTTTTAATGTGTTGGACATGAACGTGAGGTTTTCTTCTTTCAGGCTTTTTCCCTGGAAGTGCCCAAAGTTGTGAGGCCTTCTTACGACACAAGATGACTTTAATTTCACCATCAATACTTAAAAAATATGGAATACCATTTGAGAAGGTGAGATTGCAGACAACATTACTTAGACTTTAACCTAGTCTGTAAGGTAATGCTTTGATTTCTTCTTTCTGAAATGTCTTCACGTGAACCCTGGGTTTCACCATTTGATGCATGTTCTCAGTGTAGTAATCCACGTCTGTTTGTAATGATCTGGTGTTGATCAAAGTGATGTGTGACTTTCCAGGTTACTCAGGAAGCTGGTCAGTTCATAGTGACATTTCCATATGGATACCATGCTGGGTTCAACCACGGCTTCAACTGTGCAGAGTCCACCAACTTTGCCACACAGCGGTGGATTGAGTATGGGAAGCAGGCCACACTGGTAGGGGCAAATGGCTCAATTCAATTGTTGAAGTGTTTTTTGAGTTGTTTGTTTTTAAGTTTGTGTAGCACACCATATCATGACCCTGTTGTAAGGAAAGTTATATACAGAACATCAGAGGGTCTAACAGGGGCAGTTGTACATTTTCCTGAGTCCTCAACAAGCATACGCGGAAGCATTTGTGTTTAGGAAAGTCATTACGATGAGGGTTGACCCAACGTCATCTGCCTTGTGTTCCAGTGCTCGTGCCGGAAGGACATGGTGAAGATCTCAATGGACCTGTTCGTGAGGAAGTTCCAGCCGGAGCGCTACAAGCTGTGGCTGGCCGGGAAGGACAACGGGCCCATCGACCACTCCAAGCCCACCCCAGAGGCGGCGGAGTTCCTGCAGGGCGGCAGGGAGAGGTTCCTGGTGGAGCTCAGGAAGGAGGAGAGCAGCGACCAGGCGGACCACATGGAGACGGAGGCCTCCAGCACCACTGAGGGAGAGGAGGAGAGGTGGGGGGCTGTTCTCTTAATCACACACACACACACACACACACACACACACACACACACACACACACACACACACTACACATGTATATATGCTGTAATCTAACAGTTAATTAATTTAAAAACATAATTTTTCTTAATTGCTTAAGCACACACACACACACACACACACACACACACACACACACTCCCCACTTGCATGTGTTAGTATTCCAACAGTTCATGAGACCAAGAATCCACAGGTGCATCACTTGTAATCATTAGATACATATAGGCTGAGTCGTGCCTAGCTAACTCCTTTACGCATGTCAATGAATAACGGGGTGGGAAAAACAGGATATACTAAATCTGAGGTCTCAGAGCCTCAGAGAAGCTTTTGTTTTTATTACTTCTGGTCTTTTCTCGTTATTTTTGTATTACCTCTTCACAGTTGGATGTACCTCAATGTGGCATTGATGTACTTTTTGTGGGTGCACCATTGTTAATCCAAATGTCTCAGAAGAAACCCATTTTGAAATTCTCTCTTCAAAAACTGCCTTGATTTGTTTTTTGTGGTTGACATCTTTGCGTTTTGTGGATGTTGTGCAGCATCTCTAAAGAGAAAGCGGCCGTGAAGAGACAGCATGGCTGCGTTGAGACTGAGCCGCAGCAGCAGCAGGAAACACCTCAGGAGACGCCCAGGCCAGACCAAGAAGAGGTGGAGCAGAAGAAGGCTCGTCTCTCTCCGCCCGAGAATGAAACCCAGAAGCAGGAGCCGAGCTCAGCAAGCCCAGGTAACGTGTGGGACAGAGACCCCCCTCTAATCTTTTCAAGATCGTTTTAGATTATCACATTTTTCGCTCTGAGTTTGAGAACAACATGCATTTTCACACTTTGATTTACTGACTCAGTAGTCAACTCGCTGTGTAATCAGAAGAGACTTGCATGCTTAATAGGTTACTGGTGGACTTTTCAATAGACTTCCATCATGATGCAGGCGCTGCACAGCAAGATTTGACTGCAATTGAAAGATTAACTTCTGTTAACTTCTGCTTTGATGTACTTGGGCACAGTGGGACCAGTTTGTAGATACTCAGTGAACATGTTATTAACACTGAATAAACTTTTGTTTGTATGTTTGTCTTTCAGTTTCAGTTCAAGTGCCAGAGCCGCAGCAGCAGCAGCAGCAGCAGGAGGAGCAGCAGCAGAAACCATGTGAGGTGCCTCAGCAGAACCAGCCCCAGGCAGACACTCAGGCCAAGGCAGAGAGCAGCACCCCACAGCCAGCAGAGTCAACAAAGCCTGGGGCGAACGAGGTAAAGCCTGGGGCAAACGAGGTAAAAGCCGCACCGGCAGAGCCAACCAGTCCACAGCCTGCACAGGAAGAGCCCACTGCAGCTGAGCAGGGTTCATCTGCTGGGGGTGAAGCCTTGGAGGGGAAGCCTGCTGAAAAGGTGGAGGCCTCTGTGGAGCCAGGGCAGGGAAAACAGGGAGTCCAGGAGTGCCCACAGGTGGAGGTTTCAGATCAGGCAGCAGCAGCAGCTGCTGCTGCAACTGCAGGTGGGGTGCCTGCTGAGGTGGAACCAGCAGAATCGAAGCCCACTGATCTGGAACCATCGCAGGTGAAGTGTTCAGAGAAGGCGGAACGTTCTGAGGCTGACCCAGAAGACGAAAAGCCAGCTGTCGAGACGACGACGACAACGACCGAAGACGAGAAGCCAGCTGTCGTGACGACAACGACAGAAGACGAGAAGCCAGCTGTCGTGATGACGACGACAGAAGCGAAACCCATTGAGGTGCAACCAACCAAAGGAAAGCCCTCTGCGGTGGAACCGTCAAAGTTGCTGCCTGTTAAGTTTGAGCCTCTCAAGCTCGAGCGAACCAGAGGTAAGCCTGCCAAGGCACAGAACACGAAAGCATCCATCTGTCTCACCAGGAACAGCACCATGTCCCCTCCGACACCGTCGCCGTCACCGTCGCCGCCGCGATCACAGGCCCCTGCCCAGCCACCAGCCAAAGTAGCCAAAGCCAAGGCAGTCGCCCCAGCCGCACCAGTGCCCACCCCAGTGCCCACGGAGCCCCATGCCGCCGCAGGGACAGCAGCCCTCACCGAGGTCAACACCAAACCTGCCCCTGCAACCTCAGTTACCCCTGCACCTGTGTCTACCCCTAGCCATACCCCGGTTAACGCCCCAGCTACTACCCCGGCGGCCCCCAGCACCAGTCCGGTTCAAAGGCTCTTCCAGAGGACGCTGAGTCCGGCAGAGGTGCTGCACGTCCACAGCTACGCCAAAGGAGACTACTGCAGCGAGGGCGAAACGCCACGCAGGGAGGACCGGAACAGCGTCGGAGACGACAGTGACCTTGAGGACGATGATGACGACGATGACGACGACGACGATGATGACGACGACGACGATGACGATGAGGTCAAGAAGGTGAGTGAAGGGGTTGGGGGAGTTTGTCTGCATACTGGAGTTAAAGGTATACCGTAGTTAAATGCATACATTGGTCAGAAGTATACATTGGTCAAAAGATTTTTAAAATACATATTGTGATTTAAAAGCATTCATTCATAGTGGGATATCCAGTACCTCGTCTGATCTGTTTGAAGTTGAAGATGCAATGCATCATGGTCTGTTGTAAACGTGTTTGGGGTTTATTCTTCATTTTGCAGGAGGCAGATGATGAAGCTGAAGACGAGGGTATGACTGAGCGCCTGGGGAAACTCCCCCGTCACCATCCACTCATAAAGGACAGCATGAGTGATGAGGGTAAGACACCTGGAGGAACGTCACAGGGACAACACCAAACACTTCCCAGAAATCTCCATAACTTCACGGGGCCAAATTTACGTGTGTTTAGCCTGCGTCTTTCTGGTCAACATCTAGGCCTAGATATTAAACATAGCTTGTACGCGCACAGCTAAACAGCAGCGGTGAGTGCAATTTATGAATGCGTAGCTGTCCATGTCTAACTTATCGCATGATCAAGTGTTGGTAATGAATCACCTGCTGCGTGCCGTCATTTTGTTGAGTGAGCCAGAGCTTTACGTTATGGCCTTTAACACACATGTTGTGTGAGTACATTTTGAAGCCTAGACTGCAGAAGGGATGTCGCCATTAGGTCTGAAAAGAAACAGTGGAGACATCACTTGAGAAGTTGTATAATTTATACATTTTATAAGGTTCACAAGCCAGCAAAATGATTCTTTTGAAGTTCTATATCGCATTATGAAATGAATATCGCTAAACTGTTCGAGTGGTTTGCTCCTACCGGTGAACGTTCTGACTCCCCTTTGGCGGCGATTACTGTTCTTCTAGTCAGTGTTGTTCGAGTATTCGCAATGCATCCATGCTGCCAGATGCTCAGACAACTGCACTTTCATAGTCATTTAATCACGGGTGACATTTAAACCCCCTTGGATAATCACTCTTCGTAATTTGGTGATCGTGCAATCAGCCAAGTTAGATGCGTCAAAGAGAAAAACACCCCTTTGTAAATGTGGCCCCTTGCATTCCTGTTACATTTAGGTCACAGTTCAGTTTATTGACCCTTAAGCTCTAGTTATGGAATTATTGATGCATGCTCCCTTGAGCACTGTTAAATGGAATTGTAACATATAATGAGAGGGTGCGTTTGCTCTGAGTTTAATCTAAAAGCTAATTTATTGAACACCACTTCTTTCAGTAGTTGGGAATAGATTAGCTGAAGCTGCCTTCGAGATATAATCACAAATCTGGACCTTTTCCTTTGCGTGTTGATGGAGGTTGAGAGGTTTGGTGTCCCTATAATCCCCTGTGTTCCCCAGAGCTGCAGGAGCCGGCGGCAGCGGAGGACGAGGTGGTGGAGGGCGACGCCTGGGCCCGACCGCTGGCCTACTTGTGGCAGAACCGCCCCTACAGCCTGGAGAAGGAGAAGGAGTACAACCGCAGCGTGGGCCTGCAGCGACCCTACTGTGCCGTGTGCATGCTCTTCCACACCTACCAGCGGGTAAGAGGGTCATTGGCACGGAGAGAATAAGGGGGCTTTGCCTTTGTTTAGCCTTAATGTGGCAATAGTCACACGGGTGTGTCAGTCAGATCAGATTGTCTGTCTGTTTACACACGCGCAAGTTTCATTGGAATTCAGTTCAATCTGTTATGAATAACATTTTCAATGCCACGCTTACAACTAAGCCACTGTTATTTATCTTTTATCTTACTTTTTATCTCTTTCTGTCTGTCCCCCCCAGACTGAATGTGCGGACAGCGACCCCTCGGGTCCTCTGGTGGGTCCGGCGGCTCGTCAGCGGACCAAGCCCTTGATTCCCGAGGCCTGCTTCACCACCACCACTGAGGAGTCGGCGGAGGTCGAGCTGTTGGCGCCCTACCTGGAGGCCGACGGCACCAGCCTGCTCATCAGCTGCACCGTGTGCAGCGTACGCGTCCACGCCAGTGAGTGACAGGGCTAACTGTGTGCTGCCATGGATACGGGACTTGGGTGGGGAGGAGGAGTAGGGAACTTATTTAGTGCAGTACTTACATATTTTGTGAGGTTTTGTCGACTCGCTTAAGATATAGTGTTGAATGCTATAAATGTTTTAAATGTACATTGAACATGTTTTTCACAGTCCACTGCATTATATTGTTTGAAGGTATTAATGTAAGGGTTTGTTTTTTTGTTCAGCGTTTTTATTGGTTTAATCTTTTTAAACAAGAGTAGGTCAGACCCAGTAGCCAATATTATAAAGTATATTGAAGAATTGTGTACAAATTGAGTTTATCAGTTCATTATTTTTGTTTTAAACTGATCTAATATTGCTGGATCAAATAGTTTTATGATTGGCTATGATTGGCTATGTATTGGCTATGTATTCTTCCATTCCATTCTCGGTTTGTGCAATTACATGTCCATTTTATTCATAATTTGGCTAGCTAGCCCTTCCACACAGACTAGATGGTAGGCCCTGACCATAGTGTATCAGTACACTAGGCCAAATACACCAAACTACTAGTTCCAGGCTACTGTGCTGTAAGAGCACTGCCATACTTAACCTGACCACCAGTTGGTTGTTTAGTTCTGTTCTCATTTCATTTTGCCCTCTCCCCATGTCCCTCTTGCTGTAACTGCCCCACACTTTGGGACCCACCGGTCTAGACTAAGAGTGCCTGTTTAACTCCCAAGAGGGTTTTCTACTGATCAGTTGAAGTACCAAAGAGCATTGCTTATTTTGGCATCCAGTGATTATTTCACCAACATCAATATTACGACAATAGAATTAGGCAACTTGACGTCCTTTGGCAGTTATTTACAACCATAAACAGATGGTTGCAGCACTGGCAACCTAAAATCCCTCTTAACTAGAATATATCTTGTACATAAGCGTTAAGCGTTAACTTTGAGCTAATATGTAACCACGCCGATGGTCCCATAGCCGTGTTTATTGTAAGCGTACGGTTGTCATGCTCTTTATGGTGCTGGCTATGTAGAGGGTGAAGGAGCATCACACCCATCACATGCTGTTTGTCCCATGCCAGGTTGCTATGGCGTCAACCCACACAGTGTGACCAAAGGCTGGAAGTGTGCCCGCTGCAAGGCCAACGCCATGGCCGAGGTACTAATCCCAGCATGCCGTCTTCACACACACTAAAGCCCTCATGAACACACTCATGCTGGTCTGATCATGCTGTAGTAACATGTTAGTAATACACTCTTCACACACACTAAAGCCCTCATGAACACACTCATACTGGTCTGATCATGCTGTAGTAACATGTTAGTAATACACTCTGTAGTTTCTTGGAGAAGTACATTTCCATTTGATTTTATTGTCTTATTTTTAGTTTTTTTCTTAGACTTTGAAATGTAATAAGCAAAGCATTTGAGATATAGTCAACAAAGACACTGTTTACTACGCTCCTAAGACTTTATGACCTGGTTTCTCGGGAAACTGTGAGGGCTTGCACTCATCTGCACTGCTGTCCGTATGAAAGCCCTTATGTTTGTGCAGCCATTGCTCTTAATGCCTTGCTGCGGTGAGTACCTGTCTTGTGAGTCATGTGTGTGTTTGTGTGTTTGTGTCCCCACAGAGCTGCTGCCTGTGCGCGCTGAGGGGAGGGGCCATGCACCGAGCCAACAATGACAAGTGAGTGAGCAGGAAGGCCCAACAGAAGGGGGCAGATAGGGCAGATAGGGCGTTATCACCCCGCCGCCTGCCGCCTCAGCTAACCCCTCATTACGTGCTCTCGTGAACCATGTCAGCGCTGGCCGTGGGGTGGTGAAAGGGCCTTAAATACCGGGTCAAGTCTGGACACAGCCCTCTTTTGGCTTTTGTGTCAGTCATTGAAACATCTGCCATATGTACAAAAATATATATATATTTTTTCCAAGTATTGTAATGGTTGGCCCTTTTAGTCTATTTGTGTTTGTTATTATGTGTGTCTCATGTCAGACTTTCACTGTTGTACGGCTAGTGTCCTGTTAGTATATTATGATTCTGCGTGCCGTTTTTAATATTCAGTTGTTTGTGTAAGATGTGTTAACGTGTGCGTGTCCTCCGTCTACCTGTGTTTGTGTGCGTCCTGGCTGCCACAGGTGGGTGCATGTCCTGTGTGCAGTAGCTGTGCTGGAGGCGCGCTTCGTGAACATCACCGATCGCTCCCCTGTGGACCTCAGTGGCATCCCCCTACAGAGGTTTAAACTGGTGAGTTCCTCAGACTCCTCTCGTACCATTCAGCTGCTGGTCAGGAGACCGTGTCATGTATTGATAATAAACAATACACAAACAATATCATTTATGATGCTTTAGATTACATTTACATTCAGTCATTTAGCAGACGCTTTTATCCAAAGCGACGTACAAAGGAGAGAACAATCAAACAATCAAAGATTATAGCAGTACAACCCCCACACCACCATCACAAACCCATTTTTAATGAAACACCCCAGTGAGGTAGTTGTGTTTAGTCACACTTGTGTTTGGCTGCACCGTTGTTATCATTGCCAAAAATGTCATGACATGCGAACATTCTCTTGACATGACTTCCAGGATTTCAAACGTAGTGATGCCAACATGGCGTACCTTCTGATGTCCATCATAACACCATAGATTTTGACGTGGGATTCTGCTGTCTAGGAAGAGCAATGATGTAGTTGAGCCTTGTGCTGCGTCGGGTTCTGCTGCCGTTGTTCTGCGTTCCATGCCTGTTCCCCTCTGTCTCTCCCCTGCAGAAGTGCTACTACTGTAAGCGGCGGATGAAGAAGCCGTCCGGCTGCTGTGTGCAGTGCTCCCACGGTCGCTGCCCCACCTCCTACCACCCCACCTGCGCCCAGGCGGCAGGCATCCTCATGCAGCCCAACGACTGGCCCTTCGTCGTCTACGTCACCTGCTGTCGGCACAAAGGCCCCGTCCAGGCTGAGGTGAGCGAGTAAGGAGAGGAGAGAGTAAGACAGGGAGGAGGGGAGATGGAGGGAGACAGACAGACAGACAGACAGACAGACAGACAGACAGACAGACAGACAGACAGACAGACAGACAGACGGAGCTAGAGACACAGACAGGGGGAGCTGGAGACAGACAGACAGACAGACAGACAGGGGGAGCTGGAGACACAGACAGACATGCAGACAGGGGGAGCTGGAGACACAGACAGACAGGCAGACAGGGGGAGCTGGAGACACAGACAGACAGGCAGACAGGGGGAAGCTGGAGACACAGACAGACAGACAGACAGACAGGGGGAAGCTGGAGACACAGACAGACAGACAGACAGGGGGAGCTGGAGACACAGACAGACAGACAGACAGGGGGAGCTGGATACGGACGGACACAGACAGACAGACAGGGGGAGCTGGAGACACAGACAGACATGCAGACAGGGGGAGCTGGAGACACAGACAGACAGGCAGACAGGGGGAGCTGGAGACACAGACAGACAGGCAGACAGGGGGAAGCTGGAGACACAGACAGACAGACAGACAGACAGGGGGAAGCTGGAGACACAGACAGACAGACAGACAGGGGGAGCTGGAGACACAGACAGACAGACAGACAGGGGGAGCTGGATACGGACGGACACAGACAGACAGACAGGGGGAGCTGGAGACACAGACAGACAGACAGACAGGGGGAGCTGGATACGGACGGACACAGACAGGCAGACAGGGGGAGCTGGAGACACAGACAGACAGGCAGACAGGGGGAGCTGGAGACACAGACAGACAGACAGACAGGGGGAGCTGGAGACACAGACAGACAGACAGACAGACAGACAGACAGACAGACAGACAGACAGGGGGAGCTGGAGACACAGACAGACAGACAGACAGACAGGGGGAGCTGGAGACACAGACAGACAGACAGACAGACAGGGGGAGCTGGATACGGACGGACACAGACAGACAGACAGGGGGAGCTGGAGACACAGACAGACAGACAGACAGACAGACAGGGGGAGCTGGAGACACAGACAGACAGACAGGGGGAGCTGGATACGGACGGACACAGACAGACAGACAGACAGGGGGAGCTGGAGACACAGACAGACAGACAGACAGACAGGGGGAGCTGGAGAGACAGACAGACAGACAGACAGACAGACAGACAGACAGACAGACAGACAGACAGACAGACAGACAGACAGGGGGAGCTGGAGACACAGACAGACAGACAGGGGGAGCTGGAGACACAGACAGACAGACAGACAGACAGACAGGGGGAGCTGGAGACACAGACAGACAGACAGGGGGAGCTGGATACGGACGGACACAGACAGACAGACAGGGGGAGCTGGAGACACAGACAGACAGACAGACAGACAGGGGGAGCTGGAGACACAGACAGACAGACAGACAGGGGGAGCTGGAGACACAGACAGACAGACAGACAGGGGGAGCTGGAGAGACAGACAGACAGACAGACAGACAGACAGACAGACAGACAGACAGACAGACAGGGGGAGCTGGAGACACAGACAGACAAACAGGGGGAGCTGGAGACACAGACAGACAGACAGACAGACAGACAGACAGGGGGAGCTGGAGACACAGACAGACAGACAGGGGGAGCTGGATACGGACGGACACAGACAGACAGACAGGGGGAGCTGGAGACACAGACAGACAGACAGACAGACAGGGGGAGCTGGAGACACAGACAGACAGACAGACAGGGGGAGCTGGAGACACAGACAGACAGACAGACAGACAGACAGACAGACAGACAGACAGACAGACAGACAGACAGACAGACAGACAGGGGGAGCTGGAGACACAGACAGACAGACAGGGGGAGCTGGAGACACAGACAGACAGACAGACAGGGGGAGCTGGAGACTAAGAAGAACATGCATGGGAGATGGATAATCTTTCCCGCTGTCAACAGTATGAACTGGGTGAAAAATGGCACCAAGTCCATATGAATGTCAGTGCAGGGAAACATGACTGGGAGGGAGGAAGAGGGGACATTCTGAAGGTCATGTGAACCATTTTAACTGATGTAATTTTCATTTCCTATGGGAAGTTTACCGTCATGGTGGTTACAGATATCTTGCTGTCCGGAAATGCTTGGAAAAATATGTAGTTGCTGATGATTCATAATCTTATTTCCCCAAATGTTTTTTCAGAATTTATCTTTAATTTAATTTTGAATAGTTAATACATTGCAAAATGTATAAGTTGACATTTTTAGGTTGGGTATTGGATGTTGTAGTTTGTAAAATAAAAATACTTAGGTTTGTTCACATTTTAGTGGGTGGAGAATGAAAATGTCACTGGAAAGTATATGATACAAGTATAGTATAAAAGTAGGTATAAAATATTACAGTAGTAAAGTAATAAAGTTATAGTGTCGTAAAGTATTAGTGTCTGTTTTGATACGTATTGCTTTCTGTACTCTCAAGGTGTGCTCGTAAAATTCTTTCTGGTAATAATGTGTGTGTGTGTGTGTGTGTGTGTGTGTGTGTGTGTGTGTGTGTGTGTGTGTGTGTGGGTGTGTGGTTGTTTTCCCAGCGTAATAAGGCAGCCCTGAGAGAGCTGACCGTGGGGCAGAAAGTTATCTGCAAGCACAAAAATGGACGTTACTACCAGTGCGACGTCGTGCAGCTGTACAAGGAGACCTTCTATGAGGTCAACTTCGATGACGGCTCCTTCAGTGACAACCTCTTTCCTGAGGACATCGTGGTAAGACGCCTCCTCAGTACTAGAGCACTAACCGGAGATGTTTTATCAGAGAAGTGCAGCTGCTAATAACATGTGAAGAGTGTGGGACTCTTGTGGCGTCTCTGGTAGGCCTGTGCCAGATCAGCAGCAAGGACAATGGTTTAAGTCCCACTGAGCTACCATATGGATTAAGCATACCTACAGTATATGTCTTCAAATATAATGATATAGTGTCCTCGATATAAATATCTGCTAAATAATATTTATTCAGTTCAGCTTTACTTATGTAATGGCATTAACTGTGTCTGTGTGTGCGTGTGTCTGTGCGTCTGTGTGTGTGTGTGTACAGAATCGGGACTGTGTTCAGCAGGGACCTCCTGCCCAGGGCGAGGTTGTGCAGGTGAGGTGGACGGATGGCCTCGTCTACGGAGCCAAATTTGTGGCAGCTCACGTCATCCAGATGTACCAGGTAAGACGAGAGCAAGCAATTCCACTACTTCCACTCTTAAAACATGGCTAAATGTACTTTTTTGAATCCTTGTTTTTTAGTGATTTACCTCTTTCACACTGCCTGTTCTTATGTTCAGGTGGAATTTGAAGATGGCTCCCAGCTTACATTCAAGAGGGACGAGGTCTACACCCTGGATGAAGACCTGCCAAAGAGAGTCAAATCGAGACTGGTGAGTCCCAGCTGTCTGTCTGTCTCTGTGTCTGTGTCTGTCTCTGTCTGTCTGTCTGTCTGTCTGTCTGTCTGTCTGTCTGTCTGTGTACTATGACCGTGCTGTCCCTTGATTTTTGGTTAGCGTTTTGTGCCGTAAGTCTTCAGCTCTTTTTTGACACTGTGACAAAGAAATAGTGCATTGTGACGAAAGTAGGTCTGTTGGAACAACAGATAACAACCACCTTTTCAATTCAATACTTCTGTGACATCTCAGCTATTTAGCATGCAAGAATACACCTGCTTTTATCAGTTCATTACTTTTAGCGGTGCCGGCTGTGCTGTTGTTGGTGTTTGTAAGGTTTGCATGTTGATCACTCCTGTGATTCTCCATCATCTCCTCCCCTGCAGTCCAAGGCGTCGGACATGAGATTTGACGAGATGTTCGGCGAGAAGAAGGTCCAGTCGACCAAGAGGCAGCGGGTGATCAACTCCAGGTACCGGGGAGACTACATCGAGCCGGTGATCTACCGAGCCATCATGGAGTAGCCGAGCAGGAACAGACAACACCCCCCCCCCCTCCCGGAAGGTTCCTGCGCCGCCGCCTGACTGATCACCAGCACTGATAAACCAGGACCCTCCACCAGAGCTCTGCCGAAAGAGTGGGCGTCATGACAACGACGACGACTCATTTCTCTCTCTCCACACGCTTTGTCTCTTCCTGACTCTTCCGAGAGAACTGTGAACAAAAACTCTTCCCCATAATTGATTGTTCATATTCAGACACACACACACACACACACACACACACACACACACACTCTTTACACTCAACAACCCAATCAATTGCAGCGTTATTTTAATTTTGTGTTGTGTAGGTAGTGAGCCATAAGTGCATCTGTTGACCCGGAGTGGAGAGGTGGAGGTACTCTCTTAAGTAAGGTAAAACGCTTAAGTAATGCAACTCGCTTAAGTAAGGTGACCGTCTTAAGTAAGGTAGCTCTCTCAAGGCGTGTCCCTCTCAAGACCCGGTGCCTTTCTAGACTGGGCCTTGAGTTCTCTGAGTGGGGAGTCCACCTCTGGCAGAAATTAGTTCTGTTCAGTTCTGGCCTTGGTTCTGGTTTTGAAGCATTGCCTCCGTCTGTGTGTTCAGCCAGGAGGAAAGAAAGGCATTCACCTTTTTTTGAAGTGATGCTGAAGATTGTGTTCGTGTGGAAAGGCTTACCAGGTCATAGTTCTCTAACAAATGTTCGAACAGAGATGTTCTCTGCATTTCAAAGAATGTTGCCTATTGTCAATCAGTTTCATGTATTTATTGTTTAAAGCGCTCCTCATTCAGGGAGCGCGTGTTCTGCCTGTGAGTCTGGGAGGCTTAGCCGTTGCCATTTAATTTTACACACCTCTAAGCAGGAGTCCAATGTCAACAGATGACCGCATTCCCGAACAATGTACATTATATTAGGAATATAATGAATATAGCGTTTCCATTTTTTAGAGGTTGTTTTTTTTTCTCTCGTTTTTTTTTTACCAACATATTTATTATATGGTGCTTTATGAAATTAACCTTGGCAATACAATTGTGTCAGTTACTATGCTGTAAGTTCGAGGTTCTGGACCGATTTGTTGTTCGTCCTATTTTTGCTATGAAGATCTTCTGGACAGAACCCCCTTCCAGTGAAATGCCACGGATTTCTTTTACACGCAGCCAAGGTCCTTCCTCTTTTAAATGAAAGCCGTGCTTCGCGCTCTAATTTAAGTCCGACTTTGACTGGACCGTTTTAATAGCAACATGCAGCCATTGCAGTTTGCTTTCCTCGAGATGATGAAATTTATTTTCAATGCATTATTTTTGCACTCATATTAATATTAAAAATAATAATAATAATAATCTATATTTGTCGCTTCCCGGCATAGCCAAGTTCAAAGTTTGGAAGATGCACTTAACGAAAGGACATACAGAGGCCTTCAGCAGTCCCATGGTTTGCCTGTATATTGATGTCTAGTGTGTGTTTTGTCAGACTCCGTAGTGCTGATGGCCGTAGGAGATAACAGTCGATTTTATCAAGGCCCACTTTTAAAGGCAGAATCGTAGGCCGGTCGCTATCTAATATCACCACTCAGACAGAGCAGTTCGAAATGGAAAGAAGTTTTCTATTTTAAAATAGCCTATTTTATTGCTTTTGTTTATATTTTCCATGTTCTGTGTCCTTATATACTGTGTGATAGACTTGTATGTAGTTTATTTAAAGATGTTGAGCTGTTTCTGCTGGAAGTGGATGTTTGTCGGCTGCTTCCTGTTTTTAAGCTTTGCTCAGACGTGTTCCCCCATCCCTGGCCTGTTTGGCATGGATGCCAGTCTGTCTCGCTCACATCATATTCATGGATTTTGTAAAGACCATCAGTTTGTGTCAGTAAAAAGATATGGGCATACACGTTCCACTTTGGGGCAAGGAGTGCTTTCTTAATTGTTTTGCTGTCTTAAAGGTTATTCATCATCACAGCTTCACATTTCAAAGTTATATTTGTAAAGCTGTCATATTTAGTTCCTGTAGTGAGGAAATATGTGTTTCTTGACCTACCAGAACCATGTAGCCCAGCAGGACCATTGAAGAGTGTGTTTCTCCTGAGGTCCTGTACATTCTGTTTATCTTGATCATTTCTTTCCGGTGTTTTTACGCATTTGTCACATTTTTCAGGGCAGAAAAATGGTAAACAAATGCAGAGCAATCCCTTAGAGCACCACACAGTACAGTTGGAATGAACAGTGCTTGTTGGAAACACTATTTTTATGACTAAGGATGAAGTCATGGCAGTAAGGCCAAAACTATTTTTCAAAAATAAAACTTCCATGTTGCTTTTAAAAAAAAAAAAGGCACTTCGTCATGCACAGATTATGGGCACTTGACAACTTTCTGGTCTGTTAGCACCACCAGGTTAAGCCATACCCGAATGTTATGAAATGTACAGTCAACAGAATTCTCTATCATTTCCCTCTGCTCCACGTCAGAGTAACTGGCAAGGTACAAAGATGGTCATTACAGAGATATTAACAGAATATGCTTCATTACAACTGTGTATGATACCAAATGTTTCACACCCTAGCTTCAGTGAAAATTCAAACTGATATCTTAACATATAGCAGGTTAAGGGCTGTAATGCAAATACTATTTTAATAACAACCTTAAGATAGATAAGGTTGAACTTTTGTGCAATAATAATCTTTTGGTTACACTCAAATGGTACTTTAGTTGACGTTTGACCCAAGTGAGCTCCGTGTCACAGCATTGCACAAAGAAGAGTAATGTAGAGGTGCGTGACCATAGAGAGGATCAAACTACGGTGGCCCTGCCACTATGGTATTTGAGAAGCTAGCACAAGCAGACGAAAACATTGGGCATCCAGGATTTTCTTCCTCTTAACTTTGCCAAAATGTCTTTTCACAGCTGTGTCTTGCATGACAGTGCAAAAGTTTAAGTGGGGTATCGAAGTTCTTTCCTTCCGGGCGTGTAAAACATGGATGTTGATAAAGGTTTTGACAGACCGAGTAAGGAATATGAGGAAATGGATTAATGATGTGCCTCAATCACCTTCGATAACTTAAAGGAACGTGAATCAAGACAGGAAAAATGTGGTTAAACTCCATGTCTGGAAAAAGTGATTATTTTCCCACGCTTTCCAAACAATAAGATATTTAACGATAATAAACAGATATGTTCATTGGTTGATGTGGTGTAGTGGGAGGATAGCCGAGATGCCTGAACACAAACCAATGTTTAATTTCCCTGCGTACTGAGGGCAAGCCACAATCAACACGCGTTATCATCGGTGAAGTCCCCAGCAAACAGTGGCTTTCTTGATGATGCGAGTACCTCGGCTGAGTCATGAGGTACAGTCATAGATGCTGTCAGAAAGCTTCCCCAAACATTCCAGAAGGGGGCGGTATTGCCTTAATCACGCAATGTTATGTATTATAGGGTTGGAAAAACTATAAAAATCCTGCACTAGATGGACATACTTCACTCTTAAAAACTGAATGAAATGAGTAGGCTACCTGTTATTCGTCTTAATCTTCATAACTTAGTATATGGGCATAGCTGATGGTAAACAACAAAACGTGCGGTATTTTAAAAGGCTTCTTTATTGGGTGTTGAACCTTAACAGCTTGTGGGCCTAGTCTGTCATTTATTTCAAGGCAAGCCTCCAGTTGCATCTGCTGATGGTAGCGTACATTACACTACGCTGACTATAGCATATTACCGTTATATCTGCGAACATGTTTTTGAAGACATTTGGAATTGTTAATTTTTGGCATGTAGGCTTACATTGTCACTAACAAAAATCGGCACATATTGTGCATGCTGCAGTTTCCAAGTACATTGCAGTAGGGTGTGTTGTGCAAGACTTAATTTGGATTATTTTATACAGGCTAATCACCACAGTCAGAAATTAAGACTTTTCTCCTGAGCAATACATTCCCCTAAATGGAAAGATAAACTGCTGTACAAATTCTACCAAGTGGCAACATGACTATTTAGCCTATAGACTGCTCACCATATGTAGAATGACCTACAGGCTAATGTCCTGACGGACCTAAATGTATGCTACTGTTACTTAAAAGTATTATGCGTTTTAATAAAAAAAAAAATAATAATTTTATGTAACCAATCCTGCTGTTTCCCCGCCTACACGAGCTACTGTAAATGAAGTGGTTGGCTGTTTGGGACGGTGTTTGGCAAGATGGCCGCAGCTCTTGGTCCAATCAGCTGCTTATCCTCTTCGCTCTAGCTTCAGATTGTCAGATCAATGGAAATTCAGCGCGCTGCTGAGACACTTTCCCATCTCTAGAGCTCCCGCCCGTCTGTCCGTGTGAACCTCGGCGAACCGCAAGTGGACCGAGCGAAACCGGCTCAGTTAAGTAAGTAAATACATTACGCTTGACCCTATGGTCTGTACTGTCTGACAAATGCGTTGGGCTAGATTTTCCATTCGTTATGTTTCCCTGCTCAGTCCTTTCTTTGTTTTTTGTTTCCTGACTCGGACCGTCATTGCCCGGCGCTTTCCTTCCTGTCTTTAGGACGAGGTTGTGTTCGATCGAACGTTGTTTAGTGGTAGTCGGCTAAGGCGTGAGGTGGAAAGAACGATGATGGAACGCTTGAGTCACCGTTTTGTAGCGTTTTATTTGTGGAGAATTCCATACTGATACACTGTTCCGGATGGACATAGTCGTTTCATTGGTTTACCATTTATTTATTTTATCCTCATTGCCCCCTCCCTGCTCTGCACCCTCCACTCTGCAAGGCCGTGTTTTGTTGGACCTGAAGCAAAACAAATAGGGCAAAACCTGCAAAAGCAAAACCTGCCATGGCATGCAATGTGCAGTATATATGTGACTGCTCCTATGTGTGTTTGCATGTAGATTAACCCGGAGCTCCATCCCTCGTTCGGTCCTTCTCTCGCTCGCTCGCTCTCTCTCCACCGTCCTGTGGGGAAAACAATGCGCCCACTGTCTCTGCGGCGCAGCTGGACCCAGCTGTGTGCTCATTCGGGCAGCAACTCTCTTTGCCACGCAAGACCTGGATTGTCACCCGTTTTGAACTCGCAAAGACAACGTTTTCATTTGAGGGCGCTCCCGAGTCAGGCAGGCCTGGCTCTACCATGTCATGCAATTCCGTGAGCGGAGCAGCAGCTGCAGGGAAGCCCTTGAATATGGAGGAGTCTTTCCTTGGACGTGAATGGCTGGAGCAACTCTCTTCCCTGCATGAATTCCTGGCACCGCTGGCTCCGCCGGCATCGAAGTCAGGGCTTTCCACACTGTGGGGCCATTGTGTCAACCCCGGCCGGGAGTTTGTGTCAATCGCAAGGCTGTTTTTTCATGAGAGAGCAAGCAAACCTTGTCCATGTTATGGTCCTGGCTGCTGAGATGCGATTTACTATTCCGTCATTAGTTTGAGGTTCATGAGCGTTTGTTTTCTAAACGAATATGTTGGCTACAGACTATCAGCCGGTGGTCTTTCGTTTGAAATGTAGCTGTTCATTTTGTAACGTTGGTAAATGGTTTATTTGCCATATCCCCTCTTGAGGTAAATGTGCAAGGTTCCACTGAAAATGTTCTCTCTTTCTCTCTGTCTGTCTCTCTGTAGTTTAGCTGAAACGCATTTCCTTCATGTGTCTGCCTCTATCCGTCTGGCTCCATCTGTTCGTTCTCACTTAGCCGTCAAGCGTGAACGTGATGTGTGCTATACTGTGTGATTCGCCGCTCTGCCTATGGCATTTGTTCTGGTAGCGAAAAAGCGCACAGCTTGATCTGAAGTAAACGTTGAGTAAGGCAGGGCGCTATTAATAGCTGTTATGGTCTTCCTCTCGTGCCACTACCTTCCTCTGAGTTGCTCAATATCAGCAACCGTTCACCACCCTCTCTTCCTCCCTCCCTTGTTGACTCTGGCTTCTTTTTCATTTTTTGCAGACCTGAAATTCGACCCAATTAGCTGTTGTGATGCAATGTCAGAGTGACATCATCACTCAGGGCAGAGGTTTCCATAGTTACGAGGAGACTGAGGGGGAGGTTCCCCTGACTTTGGTTGTGTTTATGATTTGTGCCTCTGCTTGACCCACGGGTGTGTGTGTGTGTGTGTGTGTGTGTGTGTGTGTGTGTGTGCGCGCGCTGATTATGGTCATTTTGGAGCCACTACTGAGTCCTGCTCTGTGTCACCTGAGGTGCACTCTACAGCAAAGAGGGAGAGCAAGGACAGCACAACCTGATCCCCAACCCTCCATCCCCCACCCCTGCACGCCTCTCCACCATCTCCTCCACGCTGAGGTACTGCAGGGCTGCAAGCAGAAATCAAACCAGCACAGGGAGTGCATGCAGGGTGTGTGTGTTTGTGAGACAGAGAGGGAGTATGTAAGTGTGTATGTGTGAGTACGGATGTGTCAATATCTGGGAGCATGTGTGTTTGAGGGTGCATGTATGAGTGAGTGTGCATGTGTGTGTGTCTATATGTGAGTGTGTGTTTGAGGGTGCATGTATGAGTGTGTTTGCAAGTTTACACGTGAGTGAGACAGGGAGCATGAATGTGTATGTGCGTGTCTTTATGCAAGTTTCTATAGTGAGTGAGTGAGTGAGTGAGTGAGTGAGTGAGTGAGTGAGTGAGTGAGTGAGTGAGTGAGTGAGTGAGTGAGTGAGTGAGTGAGTGAGTGAGTGAGTGAGTGAGTGAGTGAGTGAGTGAGTGAGTGAGTGAGTGTGTGTGTGTGTGTGTGTGTGTGTGTGTGTGTGTGTGTGTGTGTGTGTGTGTGTGTGTGTGTGTGTTTGAGGGTGCATGTATGAGTGAGTGTGCATGTGTGTCTGAATCTGTGTACACAGGCTGTGTGTGTGTATGTGTGTTTGAGCCCAGCGGAGCTGAGAGCAGGAGAGGGATTGACCGTAGCAGAGCCACGGGCCTGTCAGTCCGAGTCAGCAACACCTGTGTGTGTGTGTACGTGTCGGTCAGTATGAGTATAACTACGTGTGTGTGTGAGGCGGGGTCAGCTTGTGTGTGTGTGTGTGTGTGTACGTGTCGGTCAGTATGAGTATAACTACGTGTGTGTGTTTGGCAGGGGTCAGCGTGTGTGTGTGCCTGCATGGAGCAGATGAGCATGGTCTCACTGATGTGAAGTGGGAGGGCCACAAAACACACACACTGTGGGATTAAAGATGTGTAAATGTGTGTGAATGTGTCCGTGTGAGTGTGCGTGAGAGAGACAGAGAGCATTAGCAAGTGACTAACCATGGATGATGTCATCAGCAACAAAAAGTTGATGTAACATCCCTGGTATGGCCTAGATAGACGCATGCACGTACGCTCAAAACAACACACACTCACAACCGTTCCTCTTTTATAGCACAACTCCAGCTAAGCCATTTTTTTTTGCATTTTTCCCACGCCTTCTGCTTTTTCTGCTGGTTTCCGGCGGAGTGGAGTCTGTTTTGCCGGGGAATGCAAATGATGTTTCTCTGTCTCCAAACGGTCCTAATCAGAAGCCTATTAAAGTGTGCCACTGGGTCGCCGTGCAACAGCGCGCCGATGCACAGGAAACCACTCCACCAATTATCTCCACAGCAGCAGTGCAATTAGGCCCAGAGCCGCTATACATTAGCGTGGCCGCAAATGTTAGTCAAACACAGGGAGAACCACACACAGTGAATTACTTTGGCTGTCACTTTAGAATAGAGATGGATCTGAGGAAAAAAAACCTGGTATTACTGTCAGTATAGCCGTTGGGGAGGATGGGAGGAGAAGCACATCGTGAATTGTGTGTGTGTGTGTGTGTGTGTGTGTGTGTGTGTGTGTGTGTGTGTGTGTGTGTGTGTGTGTGTGTGTGTGTGTGTGTGTGTGTGTGTGTGTGTGTGTGTGTGTGTGTGTGTGTGTGTGTGTGTGTGTGTGTGTGTGTGTGTGTGTGAGAGAGAGAGAGATTATGCACTGGATTCAGCAGATTTGGGTGTGTGTGTTTTTGAAGGTGATCTGTTCTGATGAACATTATGAACTGGATTCAGGAGATACAGCATGAGTGAAGGTGATCTGTTCCAAAGGAGATTATGCATGTGTGTGTGTGTGTGTGTGTGTGTGTTTGTGTGTTCAAGAACTGATCTAAACAGCAGGCGGACATGAATAAAGGCACCCACACATTGCTGTTGTAAGAAGCGTGCACGGAAAGAAAGAGTGAGAAAGGGCCTTTTCTAAAGCACTCTGACTCATTTACAGCGTCCTCAGCTCCTGCTACTATCAGGCATCCACTAATCTCTGCCTCCTTTTTATCCTTCAACAAATAAGTGCCCTGCTCCTAAGCCCCAGCAGCTGCGTCCTCTCTCCCTCTATGGGCGTGCAGACACACGGGGCAGGACAGAGCAGTGGGAGATAGATAGAGTGTGTGTGTGTGTTAGAGAGAGAGAGAAAGAAAGAAAGAAAGAAAGAAGAGTGACGAAGAGAGGGAGAAAGAGAGAGAAGATTGAGAGGGAGAGAAAGAAAGAGGAGTGAAAGAGTGAGCGATGAAAATAAGGGCTACAAAGGGGATAGAGAAGAGGGGGAAAGAGAGAGAGAGAGATGGAAGAGGGAAAGAGTGAGCGATGAAGAGAGGGGGATATAGAAGAGAGGGAGAAAGAGAGAGAAGATGGAGAGAGAGCGAGAGAGATGGAAGAGGGAAAGAGTGAGCGATGAAGAGAGGGAGAAAGAGAGAGAAGATGGATGGAGAGAGAGAGAGTGAGTGAGAGGAGGAGCCCCACAGGATGAGTGGTGCGGCTGCTGTAGGAGATGCCCTGTTGCTCCACCCATTAGTGCCCAATCACTAACTGCACCTGCCTGAGGGGGGAGTCACTAACTGCACCAGTCTGAGGGGGGAGTCACTAACTGCACCTGCCTGAGGGGGGCATCACTAACTGCACCAGTCTGAGGGGGGAGTCACTAACTGCACCAGCCTGAGGGGGGTATCACTAACTGCACCAGTCTGAGGGGGGTATCACTAACTGCACCAGTCTGAGGGGGGCATCACTAACTGCACCAGTCTGAGGGGGGAGTCACTAACTGCACCAGTCTGAGGGGGGTATCACTAACTGCACCAGTCTGAGAGGCGAAAACACTAAACAAGATGAAGACTCCTGCTGCCAACAAAACAACTAATGCTGGCAACTAATTGATTTCTGTATTTTCTGTCTCTCTCTCACTCCCGCGTGCGCTCCTCTCTTCCCTCTCTCCTGAACGGTAAAGCTGTTATTCAACATCCCCCCCTCCTGACACACACACACACACACACACAAACTGGAGCCACTTCTTCACACCCGCAACACAGCACAATGCAGTGAGGCTGGGAAAAGAACTGCAGGAGAATGGCTGAGTACGTGTGAGGAACAATAGGCCCGCGCTTGCAGGCAGCTTCAACCACTCCTTTCACCAGAGCTCCTATTTGTGAGTGTGAGTGTGAGTGTGTGTGTGTGTGTGTGTGTGTGTGTGTGTGTGTGTGTGTGTGTGTGTGTGTGTGTGTGTGTGTGTGTGTGTGTGTGTGTGTGTGTGTGTGTGTGTGTGTGTGTGTGTGTGTGTGTGTGTGTGTGTGTGTAAGAGTAAGAGAGTGTGTGTGTATTGGCAGCCTTCAGTGTACTTGTCCGGCTGATGAAGTGTTTAAACTGGGCTGAGAGGGGAGAGAGGATGTGTTGTGTGTGTGTGTGTGGTGGTGGGGGGAGGGGAGGGGAGGGGGGGTGCCGTAGCCAGAGTAAATATTATGGCGCTCTGGGCAGGGAGGCCTGTCCTGACTGTGTCAGAGAAAGCGGACGGAATGCAGAGGCCCACTAAGTGTGTGTGTGTGTGTGTGTGGTTATTTTCTGTGTGTGTTTGTCCATGTGTGAGAGTGTGTGTAGGTGGTTGTTTGCATTAGCTTTTGTGTATGTATACCTGTGTGTGTGCATGACTTAGCGCGTGTGTGTGTGAGAAAGAGAGGGAGAGAGAGCGAGAGAAACTGAGTTCCTGAAAACTGGCTGGCAGTCAGACTGGATCTGTTGGTTGGTTGGTGGTGGTGGTGGTTCCTGTCAAGCCCCAGTGCCAGTGCCCGTTCCAGGAGCTCTGGTGCTGGGCTGGCGTGTCAGACCTCTCCCTGCCTCCAGCCTTCCTCTATGGGGCTCCATGTGACGCTTCTGAAGGGGCAAGACGAGCCTGTTTTTCAGGGTCTGCTCAGCCAAGGTAATGCCAACACCTAGACTGCCCCAGGCCTCTCTCTTATGTCTGTTTCATAACTCTGCGTATATGCATCTGTGTGTGTCTGTGTGTGTGTGTGTGTGTGTGTGTGTGTGTGAGAGACTGTTCACCGTAACATTACAGTCAATCCATTGCTTGCCGATAGAGAACCTTAATGGATCCCTTAAGGGCAGTGGCTACTGTGGCTGGTGTGTGCATCGAGTAGATAGAGACACTGAGAGTGTGAGTGGTTAGGTGTGTGTGTGTGTGTGTGTGTGTGTGTGTGTGTGTGTGTGTGTGTGTGTGTGTGTGTGTGTGGGTGTGGGTAAGGGTTTTAGCATCCGACATAAGCCTTGTCCCATTGACACACTTGCACATCTGTCACATGCCTGTCTCTCTCCACTCAACACATGACATCGGTGTCACTGCGTTGCCTTCTCAGCCAGTCGCCATCCCTACACACACACACACACACACACACACACACACACACACACACACACACACAGACGTACGCACACATGTACAGATACACACCTTTCTGTCCATGACCTCTGCCTCACATGTGCTGCCCTGCCCTGCCCTGCCCTTTCAGCCAGTCACCATCCCATATAGCAGCCCACACATACACACACACACACACGTACAGATACACAAACACACCACCACACACAGACGCGTTAACACAGACGCATTTGCAGCACTCTAGTAAGAAGTCTGTAACATACCAACACACACACACACACACACACACACACACACACACACAAGCCTGTTGCTCTATACAGAACTGGAGAGGCCTATGGTCACACACACACAAACACACACACGGCTGTAAATAGCTCACCAACTACTTCTGTGTGGAGCTGTGTTCATACATTAGTAAATCCAAACTCTATTTGACCTTTGTGATGCATGTCAAAGATAGAGATGCCTTCATACACCATACAGCAATCTTTATTATCAATGGGAATTACTATAACTCTCGAAGGCAGCAGCATATGCACATTGTTTGTATCCGTTTCTTTAATTAATTTATATTCAGTTGCTCTAGGGGTGGGAATAGACACAGAGGCGGCGATACAATACTATCACGCTATTGGGCCATGATCTGATATTATAGCGATTCTTTACACTTTTACGATAAGGTATTGCTATTCGATTCTGCGATACATTGCAATGTATTTCTCCCATATATTACGTTTCATGTACTGGGAGACTCTGCAGCCACCTTGGCGACGTAAATTTGTTCTTGACTCCAATTTCCGCTGTGATGCAAGAGAAGAACGAGGTCTTGTGCCATCTTGTGGACTTCTGAAGCAATGTAATGCAAGTAAACGTATGTACCGAAATAAAATAAAAATCATAGGATTAAAAGAATTAATATTGCGATCCTGCTGTGCTGTATCGATATAATATGATGCCGAAAAATATTGCGATACTACTCATGCTTTTTGTTTCTCTGCCTCCAGTATGCATTATTGCCGTGCTGATTTAAAAGAACATGGGGTTACCAAAACATAGAATTCAGAAACAGATGAGCATTTAAACGGCTTCATCCTCCTCCTCCTCCTCCTCCTCCTCCTCCTCCTCCTCATCATCATCTCACTTCTCTTTCTGCATTTGGAGGTTTACCCATCAATCTGAACACCACTATTCATATGTATATGTCTTGGATGTTTTGATCTATCAGTGTGCATCACAGTGTAGGTGACATGCAGATCACTGCCTCAGCCTTCCCCTCTGCTGTCCGCCATGTCGGCCATTAGGAGTGAGCAGCGTCTATGAATGACATTACTTGATCTGCTCCTAGACTCCACTTCCAGCCCTGCTGTCTGCGTCAGGCCATTTACTGCACATGAGCTAGGCGGCCCTTTTAACGGCAGCCTAAACCGTGTGGAGTCTTCCCGTCAGGAAGCATCTCAACACCCAGCCCCCCCCCCCCCCCCCCCCCGCCCCCCTGCCTCGCTCTCTCTTTCAGTCTCTCTCTTTCACTCTCTCTCACACACACTCTCTCTCTGTGTGTGTGTGTGTGTGTGTGTGTGTGTGTGTGTGTGTGTGTGTGTGTGTGTGTGTGTGTGTGTGTGTGTGTGTGTGTGTGTGTGTGTGTGTGTGTGTGTGTGTGTGTGTGTGTGTGTGTGTGTGTGTGTGTGTGTGCTGGGCTAATCCTACCTCTTCACTCTGAGGCACTGTTTCCAGTGGCTAATGGAGGCCGTGTTTCTATGCGATTGCCGTCGCTCAGTGCATCGCTCAGCTTACCTCATCGACCAAGCATAGCATGGATTTGCATTTCTGTACATCAGGGTCTACTCGCCCGAGGGTGTGTCTGTAAGTAAGGGTACATCAGGGCCTACTCGCTTGAGGGTGTGTCTGTAAGTAAGGGGTACATCAGGGCCTACTCGCTTGAGGGTGTGTCTGTAAGTAAGGGGTACATCAGGGTCTACTCGCTTGAGGGTGTGTCTGTAAGTAAGGGGTACATCAGGGCCTACTCGCTTGAGGGTGTGTCTGTAAGTAAGAGATAAAAGCCAGCAAGGTGTCCTGACACACAAAAGTATTCAACAAAGTGGAGGCAAAGAACTCATGAAGTAAAGCGTAACTTTAGTTTCCTCCGGTAAGTCCGGTTATACCCCAGTTGCCATTCATGTATTTAGGCATGTATAACATTAGCCCATAAAGGAAACATTGGTTTAGGTTGTTTGGTTAAAATTGATTCCATTATTTCTATCCGAATCCTTGCTTACATTAATATTAGCTGTTTCAAATTCTATGTGCGCTTGCTTGCCAGCTTGCTAGTTCGCCAGATAACTTTTGGAGTTTATGGAATTGATCAAGTTTATACCCCTTGTCATAATGACAGAATACGTTTATTTTGTTAGTTCAGTGTCTAAACACACTCACTGTGGTGGAAATGTTGATGAGCAGTTTACCGTTTACTATTGGTGTCATAGTTACTATTCAAACTTTCCGGATTCAACTTTTTAACTGGATCTGCTACATACTTGTCTCGATATAAAAAAAATGACAGACACACTATGGAAAGCGCTGAATGGTGACTGGACCAATCACAGAAGAGATAGCATCTCCGATTCATTATTCGGTGAGTTTTCAGAATCAGAATTTTGTAGGCGGACCCGACGCGGTTTGGCCCTGCTCAGAAGAGGGTCCAAAAGGAGCGTGGCGAGGCACGGTGCGGCGCAGTTTGGCACCATTCAACCTGTAATGGAAATGCAAATGATCTCGGCACAGCCCGGCTCCACACGGGCCAACAGTGCCAATGGAAAAACCCCAGGAGGGATACTTAGTGGACGCTCCACCGCCCGACCTGTGGGACAGAGAAGGATTGATGTCTGTCCAGTCAAGACTCTCACAGAAGCCCCAGGGGTGGGTGGGTGGGTGTGTGTGTGTGTGTGTGTGTGTGTGTGTGTGTGCAGCAGTGGGGTTGGCCCGTCTACTCAAGACCGAGACAGAGAGATGCTTATTGAGCCATCGTATGGATGAAGGACGGTTAAAAATGTATGTAGAGGGGGGCACTGTGGCGCGAGCCAATAAGCCCCCCATTTACGGGCTACAATGCCCGCGGGGACACAGGTTCGATTCTGGCCTGCTGTCGTTTCCTGATCC